>NC_143091.1:10767391-10920869 GCF_061535455.1 Colias philodice | reverse complement strand
ACAGAATATTCTCCGCTTTCAAATTCCCTATCTCCATTAAGGCTACGCTTCATCGTACGACATCCACGACGGCGCGATGAATAAAAAATATGTAAACTCATATAAAAAATGTACACAGCTTTTATTGGATTTTCTCCTGTACTGTGTACTTACACGTCTAGTCACGTGCTCGTCGTCTGGTCTATCGTATGCAGTACAATGCGTTGCGTCCCCTTGTCTAGGGAGCCTTGTGTTATGTGTATCGAATCGATTTGTTCTTATGATATTCCATCTTTAATATGGCGTGTGATATTGTACAGACTCGTTTATTATAAGCGTTTTTATTAAGACTCTGATGTAGATGAATGGTGTTGTTATAGATACCAAAAATAAATATGACGTTTTAGGAATCATAGCCGAATGTGCTCATCACTATACAAACGAACATTGGTTAAAATAAACGATATCAATTAATCATCAAACTAAACTTAAACGTAGTCGTAATTAAGGTATTGTGTAGCTGAATCCTCAACCTAATGAGATCCTAAACGGCACCTAAGTCGTACTAAAAGTTATAAGTTATAAGAAGACAAGTAGCAATTGCGCTAGACAAATATCGCAGATATTGCACTGTAATATTGCACTTACTCGTAGGATTGATCAATACAAGAAATATTTAGTAATCTATGTTACAAGTTCCAACATTACCGATATAACACGCGTGTTGACACAATATATTATTACCACTGAAGGATGCTAGGCGTCAATTCGCGAAGTTCAAACATCGGTTACATCAGCGCCACACCTTGCTAAAGCTATTTGTCACTTGCGATTTTGCGCATACATCTATGCAAATAAATTTAACGCTTTTCGCAAGGACAGATTTGATAATAAATATATACGTATTATCATTCTGTCCATATACTTGTGGGAAGGTGTTTGGTTCTATTAATGTTCTTCACGTGTAGTTAGTATGAATAAAATAGGTAGTTTAAATATATTACATCTGTTATTCTTTATGCATTTTAATAGTCAATGAATAAAGTCTTAACTGCATTACTCGCTTCTACTAACTACTAAATGGCTCTATTAGTTTTATTATCTACGGGTCATATTAAGAATAAGCTTATCCTTAAGAATGAAAAACTATGAGCATTATCCTTGTTTAAAGAGTACCTAGCTAATTCTGCGAGAATCGACCCGGGTGGTACCTAGGTACCCGGATTAAATATTCTTCTAGACTAAATTGAGATTTTGCTATCAGTGACTATATTTTTATAAGCAAACAATCATTTACATATTTTCCAAATATAAATAAATGTAGTGCTTACAATACACATATGCAGATTGTGTAAACATTATCTTGTTGCGTAATTAAGTAGTTTGTATAAACTGTCATTATTTCTAGTCAATAGATAAATGAAAATCCTTTAATAAGCAACACATAATTTATATCTAATCTGCAATTAAACTTATAAACGTATTCTAACCAAGATTCTAACCGATTTTAAAATGATGTCATCCATGTATACTGATTGAAGGAGTTAGGTTCATACTCATAGCAAAAACATGTGTGCGTGTACTAGTGTACACTCGTAGGAAGTGAAACTTCTTTATGACCTTATTTAAAAAAAATTACTATATGCAACTTTACAGAAATACGTAGAATCACGCGTGGTAGGGGATAAGAAAAAGATGGCGCGTAACGGAAAAATGTCACGCGTATTGAAAAAATGTTACACTAAATTTTTTTCCAACCCCGATAAAGAAGTTTCACTTCAACAACATGTATGCAAATTGCAAAGTACACTAAAAGTGTTCACTAAAGCAAACTATTTTCATTTTTTGGCTGTGTTTTTATTCTAATAAACACAGGCGGCCAGGCGCCGAAGGGTGACTTTTTATCTAATTCTGGAAAGCCATGACGTTTCATACATCGGGGAAATTATAAGTTAAACCCTTTCATGTGATTTACGTACGAATAGTTTTAGGCACCAGAACTACTAGACAGTAGACACACACTTTGATGCGTGGTTAAACCGGTTACCCACGTACCTGCAGCAGGGAAAATTTTGAAATTGGACCCTTAATTAGCTCCTTAATTGTGATGTGTGTGTGTATAGGCAAGCAGAGGCAATTTAGAGAACAACTGAAATTTCTCCCACCGCCGACCAACCGAGATTGTTCCAATATTGCCCCTGTGGCAGGTACCTACGTGAGTAGCTGGCCTTACCGTTATAGGTAGAGTCATTTTTCAAGATAAATTTGTATCTACTATTAATAGGATATTCTATTTTTATATCCAATTTATGTAGTAGGATACTACGTACGTACGAATTTACAAAAAACTTCTTAGTAGATAAATGAGGAAGGTACCATGCTTGTATTCGATAGTCGATACTGCTTGTTCTAACAAAAGTACTTAAGACTTAGTTGACCAACATGTTTGGTACGAAAAATCAATGCAAAATACATAGGGGAAGCGGACCCCATCCAAATTGATTGTAACTATAGAATAGTAGGAATACATGTGTAAAACATTTCCCCTTCAAAACTCGACTTATTACACAAACTTTTTAAAAGACCTGCAGTTTTAAATATTCATTAAAACTCTTTTCTCATTAAAATATACATAGATAAAATTATTCCACAAATAAAAGTGCAAGTACCACACATTTAGCAACCAATTACCAAATGTACGCTAAAACATAACTTTTAGCACGTATTCACGGAAAGTACCAACATTTGATTGAGCCGTACTACCTACTCCTGTTACGAGATAGAAGCCTTGTAGATAACAAGAATACAAAGATAACACGATGGAAACCGATCATCGATACTCATGGTTAAGTGTTTGATAGGAGTAAAATTATATTCAGTATTTATATATTACTAGCTTTCCGCCGCGGCTTCGCCCGCGTTTTCAGAGAAAAACCCGTTCCCGTAGGATTTCCGGGATAAAACCTATCCTATGTCTCGGGTATCAAAATATCTCTATACCAAATTTCACGAAAATTGGTTCAATAATTTAGGCGTGATTGAGTAACAGACAGACAGACAGAGTTACTTTCGCATTTATAATATTAGTATGGATTCATAGGGCAACCATATAATGCGCCCTGTTGATGGAGGAATCAAACGCAATCTATGTGCTATTAAGTCAAACGTCACTTTGTTCCTAGTAACATTAACACTTAAACTGTCAATCGGATTGCTGTAAAAAAAATCTGGTTTGATAGACTATACAGAGAGCAGGTCTTGAAATCTTCAGCAATCCACGTAGACTTCTGCTTCGACGAAGCTAGAGACCCGCGACATATGCCACTAAAACTTTTAGACAGAACAGTACTTTTTGAGTAGGAATCGCACATAACCTAGGGCCGTGGGTACACGTAAACGAATTCTCTGCTTAAAAAGTTTATGACTAACTTCTCTCAGGCATAGCAGGCGCTAGAAATAGAATTGAAGATATTTTATCATATTATTAATATCCTAGTGACGGAGTTAGACCATTTTCATTTCTATTCTTAGGAGTATTGGACAACAGAGTATAGGCAGATTGTATTTTTTTATATTTGTTACCTCGGAACTTTCTACTGGGTGAACTGCTAATTATATGTACTATGGTAGTAAGAAAGTGCTCTCAGTCTGTCTAACTCTATGTCAACTACTTCTGAAGTAATAAGAAAAGCCTTAAAATAATTACATTACATTAATTGTTATAAAAACAGATATTAATAAACCACTGAGTTTTTCCAATGCAAGAATAATATAGTTCAATGAGTAATCATAACACAATGGACCTTGATTTGCTTTACAACTTCATTATATACAAAACTTACATGGACTTCTTGAAAGTATGTACAGATATATTAATATTACCTATTTATTATGTTACTTCTTCCCATAATTAATTTTAGTTTTCATGTAAAATATCATCTTAAAATATGTCCGTCATTTGTAAGTGAATTACTTTTAAATCACAAACAGTTTTAAACAAGTAAAGTCTAGTGTATAAGTGTGAGTAATAAACAAAATGATGCCATAGGTTACAATTTCCTTTCCTTTACGAATTGCAAAACTATTGATACAACTCTGATTGTCAAAATGACTTCTAGGGAGTTCCTAACAAGGTCACATATGTCTCCTACACCTTTAGTATTATCAAATTGAGGTGACTTATTTCTTAATCTAACCCAGAAAAAATGCATTATATTATTACCTGACTGCAACCCGTACGCTGGATTCATCATTTGCCATGACTGCATATGATGCTCTGTAAAAGAATATAGATACAAAGTTTTACAACACTTTTAACAAAATTTTAAAGCACAATGTTCATTTAGTATTGGAATAAATATATTCTTCACAAATAAAAAATAAGTCTTAGTTCGATAGCTTTAAATAAATATAAAGATAATTACAATTGAGTTGTTTTAAAATTAATGAATCTTGGTCCAGTAAGTTATTTATCAATTGAAAAATTCACTATTGAACAGTATTTTAATCCATCAGTCCCCGGAATCACAGACACAATAGAAAATCTATTGTGTCGCGCCCCGATCGGGGCGCTCGGTGGTTAATGGGTTAATAAATAAAGAGAAGCGTTTCTTCAGACAGATCACCTGTAAAGAGCAAATCTATACTAATATGATAAAGTTGAAGAGTTTGTTTATATATTTGTTTGAATGCACTAATCTCAGGAACTACTGGTCCGATTTTAAAAATTCTTTCAGTGTTGGATAGCCCATTTATCGAGAAAAATTTATAGGCTAAGACCAACAGAAGCGGAGCCACGCGGGTAAAACCGCGGAGCGCAGCTATTGCTAAATAAAAACAAACAAATAAAGCTAGATTAAGCCTCAATATTCGAGGAAATACAATTTACACTTTACACTTTATACAACAAGGAACAGGCAGGAAAAACTTTCTTATTATTGTTAAATTTTGCTTTCTATAAGTTACGGAAATTCCCATCCTAGATACGAAACCCTTGGACGAGATAAACAATCAATATGTTATGTGTATCACAATAAAAACAATTAGGCTAACGACGTTAGTGACACGAGGATATTAAAGAAAAAGGCACTGCACTTACCATACACGAGATAAAATATATAATTTCACGGAATTAGAACACTTTTCTTTCATGTCCGTTATAAAGACACGCTAAATAGACACCGATCGAGATTTACGTCCATCTTTCACCATTCAAACAAAATTAAAAACAATGCGGCATCAGAAGCAATAATAAAATATTTTTTCAATGACCATAGAGACGGCGTATGTCGATATTTGTTTATCAATACAGCGTTTAAAAACGACACTTTTATAAACAAACCGATAGATAAAACGATATTAACCTTTCGTAACCGCAAGAATTCGATAAAAACTAAATATACAACCGACAGCTTGACTCGCATGAGCGAGTTTGACAAATGACACCAAAATGCAAATTGCAAAACCAAATTTGACGTTGACAATGGACAGCTTTTTTTTTTTTTTTTTTTTTTTTTGAATATTTAATGGCCTGGTTACTAGACCTTTAAGCCAATTCTTATTTATTTATCAATAATGTTCGAGATATTTTTCATTCCCTTGTCAGTAATCAGATCGCTCCGACAGTGCCTTTAATGTATCTGTACAATGCCCTATAACACTTCTTGTTTTTCAATAAATCACTCAACTGGCGGCGGGAGGAATCACTTACTTCTACTATTTCACTTGCCAATACTAGTCTATGAAATATGAACATATGGTTTTGACAGTTGAAAAAAATATGGTTCATATCGGCGATCCTCTCATTACAAAAAGTGCATATATTGCTATTAATTATGTTCAGTCTTGCAAGGTGTGAGGGTGTTTTATTGTGGCCAAATCTTAGTCTATTGATTGTGGTGATAAACTCACGACTAGCTACATCCAGCTCATCATACCACGGTCTTCTCTGTAAATCCTCTTGAATATTTCCATACCATTTTCCTTTAAATTTCTGATCCTCCTTCCAGAATTCTAACCATATACTATTTAATGAAACATTTACATCATAATAATAATCAGTCATAGGAACATGTACCACATTTCTGACGTCAATAGCATCGACCCCTACATAAGCAGTTTTGTCCGCTATTTCATTACCCAAAATACCTTTATGTGAGGGAACCCACATAAAGGCAACTGTAGCTCCTTTATTATGTAAGCGCCATACAAAATCCTTAATAAAATAGATAATATAATTACTTTTAAAATTAAGATTTACAAGTTTCAGACTATTTATAAGACTTAAAGAATCTGTTAAGATTAGAAAATATTTACAATTATTTACACAACTAATCAATCTTAAAGCTTCAAAAACTGCATATGCCTCTGCTGTATAAATAGAGCACTGTTGATGTAGAACAAAGCTTTGAGCAGTACCCCTTTGGGGATCATACACTGCACTTCTCACATAACCTGTACCTTTACTACCATCAGTGTAGACTGTATAATAGTTTTGGTTCTCTTCTAAGAATGCTAGAAAATCAGAGTTGTTATCAATTGTCCTAGATAAAATTGACATTGGATGTATAATACTATTGAATGAATGAGTGTAACATGACCAGTGAGATTGTTTTTTGATATTTGAACATTGAGATTTTATTTCCAGGAAAATATGGCACAAAGTTGGGCATATACCTTTTAGCAGATCATTAGGTGAAGTCAGTGGACCATCTGTGCTTATTAAATGAGGTGAGGTGATTTTATTTATAATAAGGAGATTATTTGATGATAGTAGTTTTAAACAGTATCTTTTTGCAAGTTTGATTCGTCTCAATAACAGAGGCATAATATTTGTTTCAACTTCCATGGCCCTTATGGGAGTCGAACACATTGCCCCTGATATGATCCTCAAAGCTTTGTTCTGTATTATATCCAGTTTATGAGTATGAGTGCTATTTAAATATGCCAAGGAACTATAATCAAAATGACTTCTGACTATGGATTTATATAAAATTGAAAGTATTTTGGGATCAGCACCCCATGCTACACCTGCTAGACATCTCAAAATGTTAACACCATTTAATGCATTTCTAGATATATGTTTAATATGTTCTTCAAATGAAAGCTTGTGATCAATTACGATACCTAAGAATTTGTGGGACATTACTCTTGGAATAATTTCACCATTAAAAACAACATTGATTAGTGGTGAATCCTTACCAAATATCATTACACTACTTTTAGCAACATTTATTTTTAAATTTAATTTGTGGTGATAGTAATTACTCAACTGCCTTAGAGCAATGTTAACATTACTAATGGCTACGGTTAAATTCACATCTGAACTGTACAATGCTAAATCATCTGCAAACTGAAGTATATTTACATTTTTAGTATTTACATATTTACATATCTCACAAGTATACAAATTATATAATAAGGGTGATAAAGTTGCACCCTGCATAGTACCCTTTGAGACAGTTTTGGGTCCATGTAAGATATTGTTATGCTTAACATATAATATTCTATTATTAAGAAAATCATAAATCCATTTACACAATTGTCCAGGTACACCTGCATTGCTTAAAACCTTCACCAGTATGCCAGGATCTACATTATCAAATGCACCTTGCACATCTAGAAATACACAAACTGTGTGTAATCTCTTGTCTTTTGCATTTTTCAGATCACTTATAAGAGAAACGAAACTGTCAGCACAACTTCGTCCTCTGCGGAATCCATATTGAACATAAGGGATAACACTGTTCGATTCTGCATACCAATCAAGGCGAGTTTTCACCATGTTTTCAAATATCTTTCCAAGACATGAAGACAGTGAAATTGGACGATAGGAACTAGCCTGTTCAGGTGGTTTATCTTTTTTAAGTATAGGTAGAACACATTGAGTTTTCCATGAACTTGGTATTAACTTTTTATGCCAAAGATTATTAAGAACATTCAAAAATAAATTTTGTATTGATTCAGGTAGATGTTTAATCAATAAATATGGAAAACCATCTAAACCAGGACTAGTATTTCTCCTAGATTGTAAACTCATTAGGAATTCAGACCATGAAAAAGGATCCAATAAAAACCGTGATTGCGGATTTTCATTATTAATATTAAAATAATCGTCTAATTGAACCCGGTCAGTCAAATTGGTGCTATCTGATAGTCTATCCAGTAGTGGTTGCACAAATTCATCTTTATATGACTTATTACTAATTCTGATATTCTTAAATCTTTTAATCAGATTCCAGATTTGACTGATGGGAGTAGTTCTATTGAAACTGTTACAGAAACTATTCCAGCTAATTCTTTTTTGCTCCTTGATAGTCCTTTTTTTTAAAGCATCTAATTTTTTATAGTTAATGTAATTATTAATGGTTGGATCATTTCTGTACAATTTCAATGCTTCATAAGATTTAATAACAGATTGTTCACAGATGCTGTTCCACCAGGGAGCTGGTGGTCTACTCCTGAAGTTGGTCCTGGTGAATCTAGGAATCACAATTTCTTTGAGTTTATCAAGCCGATTACAGAACTCCTCATAAGATTTCATCGGGTTCTCTGCACTGACTATCATGTCTTGGAAGACTGAATATGAGGTTTCTGCATAATGAGTCCAATCAGTTTTGTTATATAAAAATTTGTCAACATGTTTATTGATTGTGTATCTTTCAATGCACATAGTAATGTCTGTGATGGTTGGGTAATGATAACTACCCATAGGATCATCATACACAGACCACTCACAAAGTGGGGTCAATTCGGGGCTAATAAAACTGACATCTATTGCTGAAGGATTGCGTGTAGGATAATTTACAGTAGTGAAGCTACCATTATTCAAAATACATAAATCATATTCATCAATTATATCATACAAGTTTTGACCACGAGCTTTAGTAGATAGACATCCAAAAGCAATATGATGTGCATTGAAATCACCACTCACAAAAAGAGGTTTTGGTAAATCTCTTATAATATTGCGCAATCTATTCATTCTTATATGTCCGCTTGAGGGAGGGCAATACACACAAAGAATAGATAGTGTAGTATTTTCTGTATATAAACTTATTGCTATATTTTGTATATCTTCATAAAAAGAGGTATTTAAAACGTTGTATTTCAAATGTTCCTTAACTAATATTCCCACACCATTACGAGCATTTTTAGAATTTCTGTTGTAAAAATTGTAATTAGGAATATGAAATGATTGATGATCTTTCAACCATGTCTCATTTAATAAACATATATCAATATCTTTTTCATTTAAAAATTTTGTAAGAAGAGGTTTTTTGTGATTTGCACCTTGGACATTGAATTGCGCAATACGTAAAGAGGGAGTTCTATGAGTTTGTGTATCCATTATGTTGACAAATTTTTAATGAGGACATCTTTAATTAATGAAGAAGTAATTGGTTCGTTATCACTTTTATTGCCTATTTGGACCAGTGTGTGTACTAGGGCCATAAGTACATCACTGTTTCCAATGATTTGTGATTTTATATCGTGAATATTTACATTCTTTAATACAGGTTTAATATTTACAGACTTATTTACAGGTTTTTGTACAATATTTACATTTTTATTTACAGGGATGCCACGTGATGGCAGAGAAGGGAAGTCAGTACTTTCTTTTGTCTTAGCAACACTAGCATAGGTAATTTTATTTTTCTTCTCTAATATTTTATTCATTTTAATGGGACATACTTTAGAAATAGCTAAATGAGGTCCACTGCAATTCACACAGCAAATCTCATCTGGTCTATTGCATTCTTTATATGAGTGATCACCTGAACAGATTGAACACCGCTGTTTGCCATTACATATATTAGCAGAATGATTAAATTTAAAACATTTGTAACATTGTTGAAGAGGAGGAATATAATCAAAAACTCTATATGAGAATAAATCATATTGTACGTTCTCCGGTAAGGAATTTGTCAGAAATGTGATACTGACAGTTTGTGTTCCTACTAACTCATGTCCTACTTTTTTCATAAAACGCCTAACTGCAATTATTTCATATACTGAGGTTAACTTTGTAAACAATTCTTTATTTGATAGATTAGTTGGTACAAATCTGATTATACCAGTCTTTTCTATTTGTGCTGCTGGAATGTATGCTTTTATGTTGTATTTTTCCAGGAAGTTGCCGTGGTTAAGAAAATTATTAGCCGTATTGTGCTGGTTGAAGATCACAACTATTTTATTCGCGCTAATACGCCTCAGTGCCGTCACACCTTTAATATTACTAAATATATGATTTAAATAGACTGGACTTTTATTTCCTATTCTTTCTTCTTTGTTTTTACTTTCCACAAATACTTTGAATTGCATGTTTATGTTACTGTCCGGATAGAGTCTTTTATAATTTGGTTTACGGAAAGGTAGAAAAGAGGAGTCACTCTCACCACCGCCGCCAGTACCCGAAACATCTCGATCTTCTGGATGTCGTGGTCTCTTCTTAGATTTGGGCGGGTTATCGCCGCCCCCCTCATTTCCATCCATTTTTTATGAATACGCTATATTAATGTTCTAATTTTTAACTTATTTACACTTATTTATTTAGAAATTGTATTTAATTTAATTTAAATTTCAAAACTATGAACCGCGCTTTTTCAAATTCCCGCCAGAATCCACAATGGACAGCCATTTTCTGTCATAATGATATGTCATAATATTTACTTGCCAGAATAAAAAATAATAAATCACAATTATTACATAACAATGAAATGATAGTAATCAAATATGTACATATTTTGTAAAGTTTATAATTCTAAGCAATTCTCTATTTTTATAAAATGATTAAGACGTAATATTAAGAAACTAGCTTATTTATTTTAAAATCAGAGCCATCTAGACAGTCATTGCAGAGAACTAAATGCATCACTTCTATATCACTTTCTAATGTATAGATGGCGTTCAATAGCATTACATATTAAAATAAATAAATAAATACTGTCTGTTAATTAATAATCACATTAATAATATTTGTATACGTAGTATCACAGACTAATATACTACGTATACAATTAGTAGTATATTATTATTAGTCTGTGATAATATAATATTGTGCTTTTTCAATTGTGCTTGTGCTTCTTGCGTCTTGGTCCTGACAATAATATTATTTTCAAGAATATTATAACAGTTGTTTTATATTCCAGAATCCAGGGGGAAGGATTAAATTTCTAAACAAAACTGGTAAGACATTATTAAATTCAGTTCACACGATTAATTATTGCAAGTACTTAGTACCTGACACATAATTTAATAGACCTACATAGGTTTGTCTTTGTAGGTAACTTTTATAAGTGCATTCAGTAAAATGGTACTTAGGAAGGTTAAAATCGAATACCTACTTGGTCTAAAATTGTAAAAAAATATTTTCAATTTGAAAACAACGATTGTACTCTTTTACACACAGCTTATCTTGATTATTAAGAATTTAATAGTTAATAATATGTATATTAAACGATGATGACGATAGATGATCTATATAGCCTCTAATTCTCATATACATATTTCCTTTCAACATTCAGCGTTACAAACGCCGCGTTAACACGCCGCTCGTCTTTACCAGCCAAGCACCTATTGTGAAATACGTCATCACGTGTGTTTGTCTGCCTCTCCCATTATACAATACACCTAATAGGTATCGCACGACTGCTACCGTCAAAGATTCAATTCCCAGTAGAGCGCTTGTGTACAGAGCTCTCAGTGTTGTGTGTGCATTAGGTAAAGCTATAGTTATTGTTTGGCGGTTATGCTTTGTCTTTTGTATTTTGGCTTCAGGAATATATTTTACTAAAGTTTTAAAAGTTTAATACTAGGTATAGTTACGTACAATAAAATCTTATAAGAAAAATATTTTCATGTTGTGGTGTTTGTTTACCAGACACATCCAAAATGACTGGATCGATTTCTATGAAAATTTCTCTACATATCGGGTAGGTTTGAGAATCGGCAGTATCAATTTCCCCTTTAAATATTATAAGGAACAACTTTTTAGAAGTTGGTGTAAGTATCTCTGAAGGTAAGAGGTGGACGTATTTTATCTAAATGTGTTAGAGTAATCAATATATCTTTAATCTTAATATTATTATCATCAATACACTAAGTCTGCGCCTTTACGAGCTAGAGCTTTCTTCAATTCTCAACGCTTACGAGAAACAAATCGCCTAGGAGGTATAATGTTTTGAACTATTAACTTTTAAACTGTTTAAGCTCTAACCACCGATTTAACCTCGAAAACTTCAAGATTCACAAGAATTTTGGCGCAAGCTTGAGCGATCTTTTATCTTTATAGCCTCTAAAGTTAGTTTACTGTCTCGGGTTAACTGAGTAAAATGGTGCTTTACACAGATTCTGTTATCACGTGTGTCATTTAGAACCTGATCGAAACATCTGTTACACAAAATGGAAAATTAATTTTCGATTTGCCATTTGCATATCATTTCTGTTCACATTCATGGAGTTGCGACAGCGTTATCGAGTTTCGGAAGTTCAGTTTCTCGTGGCTTTGAAGTTAGCAAAATAAACCAGTCAGAACATTCAAGAATAGAACTTGAAAGGATAAACTTTCTTTAAAGTGGGCAACACTTTTATAGATTTGCTTAGTAAACCGAATCGGGAAGGTGGTGAAACCTTATCACACAAAAACTGATACGATAAAGAATTAACATATTTAGTAATATGATGACTGAATATAAACAGTAGTAACTACAGTTATTAGTTATTAGGTAAATAAGGTAAATAGTGTCTGGAATTGTACACAAATTATACAGGTACCTAGGTAGTAGGTACACAAATTACTGAAATTTCCTCTTTGATTAACTGCACATCAACTCGCCAATATGCAAGCCAATTTGCAATCCCGTCATCCACATAATATAGATCCCAATGATCATTTATTGAATAGCATTCCAAACCGCAACGGTTATTAGTTTTCAAGCCAAAACTGTCCACAATATAGTTCTAACTGCGCCATTCAAAGCGACCGGTCACAAACGCAAACTAAATTAAACATCACTAATTAACTCTCATTGCTAACTCTTACACTGTCCAGTGCCCACTCAATTTGCAGTATAATTAATGAAGGGACCATATTTTATTATAGTGTTGAATGCGTAGGTGGGAACGTGATAATATTCAGTTCTGATTAAGGCGTAATAATGTTGTCGTGTACTCTCTATATTAACTGGGCGGACTTTTCTATGAATATAGAATATGATTTTGAAAATATTAGAATAAAATGTTTACGTAATCTCTAGTGTATTATCGCAAAATTCAGAGCAAAAGTACGTTAAATAAATCAAGAGTTAAATCATGATTGAGGATGGTAATAAGGAAGTAAAATCGAAAAGGCGGCGTTAATTCTATCACATAATTTATTTTGACATGAACGGCTCAGGAAGTAACGTTCTCTCCGAATAGGTTATAAAACAGAAATGGGATATGCTTTAGATTTGGGTCATGCAGGGGAGTGTACCACACCCACAAGACAGATAAAGCATGAATGTATAGTGAATCAAGCACGTAAGGTGAAAGCGTTTGTGAGTAAATTATAACGCATAATCCTTTACAGTGATAGTACCTAACCTACTAACTTTGTACTAACAGCTACACTTTACCCAAAGTTTTCTTCTTTAACTTTTTATAATTAAGATAAAAACTCAAGTTGTATCAACTTGCAATTCATGAAGTTTCCGTCTTTAATTTATTTAATATTTAAGAAACAGCAAGATGGTACATTATATTATGTAAATATAAACGTATAGTCTGTTAAATAATATCCAGCTTGTAATTTACTGTATCTTTATTTTATTTTTTATTCAGTTATTAAGTATCGACAGTGATACTTTCACAGGGATGAATGAATTGGATTGTAAGAGACGCCACGAAGAAGCCTATTTCCAGTGACGTGGAAGTAGTGTAAGAATAAAAACCCTTTGACAAAAATTTCCTATATTCAAAACCACAACAAGCAGGAGACAAAAAAGACAAATCAATATTTTTTAATAAACCAGCTTTGACAAATAACACGAAAAATATGGAAATGTGCAATAAAAGCCGGAAGTTTGGTTGTACCAAAGTATATTTAGCAATATTTTCACAATCCACCATTCGATTACATGTCACGTCCATTCAGTATCCCCTAGAACAGAATGATGCTAATGAGCCAGCTAAGGGTAAACACCGACCTTGCTGCTATTTTCTAGTTTTGTTGCTGTCATGAAAAAATATTGTTGGTTGTTTACCTGAAATATGTTAAACGGTAGGTATCCTGCTTTTCTGAAAAGGTAACGCATTATTTTTTTAGTGTTACTTGCGGAATCGTTTCTTATTTTAAAAATGTTAAATATAAATTATGTTTACCCTAAAAATAACTTAGAGATCTCTATACAATTTTACGATCGACAGAACTTTCTAGTTACATTCTTCAGAGACCCATACTTCTGCGACAACATAAACTTGTATGTACCTAATCGAATCTATCTCATAGATCCAACTGGTCCGGGTTAACAAAAACTTACGACTTATCCAAGAAGGGATTTAGCAAGACATTCGATCAAGTTAATAGCAACAGGCCAATTAAAATAACTGAATTGCTCGAAGCCTCTGCGCTTCCGTGTAGCAAGTACATCATTAAATTTATTTTATTACTATCCTGAATGGATTCAAATAAACTTAACGGATTTAAATCCCGACAGAGACAGTTGGAACAGTAAAATTTAATTGAGATTGTAGCCGAGTTCGCCCACGTGGCTTACTGACTGGATAAACAACTGTAGTGCTCTAATAGAGCTTTAAAAGAACTCCGTACACGTATGAATTAAGTTTTTGTAAAGTATCAGTTATTTCAAAATATGTGCTAAGAGCGTAACCATACTGAATATTATTCTAACATATTATATTAGCAACTTTGCTGTTTCTACAAAATCAGAGCAAGCATTACCTAGTTACCATCTTTGCATAGCACACCTTTCTATGTAAATACAATTTTCCATAATTTTTATTTACCGTGCCATTTCCTCGTGTTCCATTAAAATAATCAATTTTAAAATACACTTTACTGAGATCATTCATCAATCATTTGACCCTTTCAATAATTATTCATAGCAGTGGCAATTTATACGGAACGTAAATAGAAGCTCTCGATCAATGTTCATGAATCATGAATATCGCCCACAAGTTGTCTCAATTATTGAAAGGAAAAATTGCATACTATTTTTAGTAGATGCGGCTTAGGCTTGTTGCGTCTATTTCTATTGAGTTCTATAATTTATAAATGACTGGGGCTGACGTTTGTGGTTTGTCTTGTCATAAAAGGCTCAGTATATTGACTCATTTAAAAAATGCATAAACTAATTTCATAAAAAAATGTTCTTATAAATTCCACGAGCCTTCAAAATCAGCACAATTCCAAGGGAGATTATCCAAAATTAACAAGCAGACAGACATATTACTAAGGCAATGACTTAATACCGTTTACTATATTGTTAATCGAAACGCACGTTAGGTTTTGATGGTAAAGGGTTTGTGAAAATTGATAAGTACATATAGTCAATCATAATAAATAATAATGTAGCGTTTAGAGGTTCTACTTGTAGATCTCGTCAGAACGTTATAGATTAGAGTTGTGCAAGAGTATAATACTATGTGTGATAGCATGTATTAAATAAAACTACCAGCTTTTATTTTTCCCTATTCCCCATTTTCCTACCTGAAATATTTACGTTAGCGAATGCACAAAGGTGGTGTTTGCTTAATATCATTCGTTCTGTATTCTAACATTTACATGAATTGCTATGAAACGTTTTGTTTTGTTTTTATCTGTTTGTTTTCGAACAATGTTTTTTTCTGCTTGTGTTTATTGTAGCTGTGAATTACCAATATGCTTCAATTTATATAAAATTCTAGCTTCCCGTATTTGTAACCTAAATCACCGAAAACGGCTTGACCGATGGTTATATTTTTTGTGTAATAAGTAGATCTCATCGGTAGGTCGTAAAGTATATTTCATTTCACTATGAGATGAGTAACAGTAGTTCATAGGTAGTCCAAAGTACAAAGTAGTGAATAAAAATATATTATATGCATTTAATTCTCTAACAGATCTATCCCCAAGCCACTAGGAAACCGATAATTCCTTCCCATCCCACAATTACATAACGATCTCCAATTAAACTTGCTTTGGAACAGATGCTCAGTGGGAGATGCCAAATAGTCCCATTGCCAATACTTGGCTATTTAATTTGCGGACATATAACTGTAGGTTTATATTAAACTAGCGGTCCGCCCCGGCTTCGCTCATGGTACATATTTCGCAATAAAAGGTAGCCTATGTTCTTTCTCAGGGTCTAAAGATTATCTGTGCCAAATTTCATCAAAATCGGTACAGTAGCTTATGCGTGAAAACCATACATACATACATACAAACCTTTCCTCTTTATAATATTAGTATAGACTAGCTTTATATACAAGTTACTACTTACTAGCTATGGATACAATAGTATTATGAAACATGCATCTTAAAGTATCAATAACTTAATTAAAATTTAAACGAATTGGTGTAATCAACTAGGTATATAAAAAATCATGAGAGAACAAGAGCCTAAAAATTTAAGTTTGGAAAAGAAACATTTGAGTCAGTTGTAATTTTATCTCGTGATGAGTTATTAAAACATGATTTCAAAACAATTGCATAAAATAGTAATAGTAATACGATTTTTAAAAACAAGAGTTTTCAATAAGCGCGGTTAGATTTTACCGGTCTGTGTTGGCCATTTAGTCCATTAGAAAAATTCCATTCTGAAAACCTGCCATTGTCACAGAAAAAAAAAACAATTCAAGGAAAACTATAATTTCAAATATCGAACGTTCTAGTCGGCCAGCGGGCTTATTGTAACCACATCAGCTTGACCGGAAACACATGTCCGCAACCAATGACATGGTTTGACGTGCTGCATGAGGAAACAGATACGGTGTCCGTGTATTATGTGATATATATCTACGTGGAATGATTAAATTCTATTGAAATTTCAATGGATTCTGAATGTTTTGTTTTTCAGATAATTATACCAAATAACTATGTACTAAATAAGTTAGTATACCTTCAATGGTCAAAACTGAACAAAAGACATACCAGGCAGTAGCTTTCAAATAAAAATCAATCTTCAAAATCCGTTAACCAAATCGAAAGCTCTTAGGTTTCTTACCTTAGAGCTTTCGAAAAAAGCCCTTTAGCCCAAAAAAAAGAGTCGAATTTTTAAAGTCGGCTGAAAATATCTGAATAAGAAGACTTGTAGAAGATGTAAATGACAAAAGAAAATATTATGCTGTGCTCATTTCGCTTCTTCTTGCTTACTTTAATTATGTAATTTTCATTTTAATCTTTCATGTCATTTTCTGTAATTAAACTTAACAAATTTTAATCAAAAGGTATCATTAAAAATGAGATGAATAAAATTAAGTTTCAAAAGAATTGCAAGCTTTCTTTAGGCATCTGAGTTTACGTCTCAGATATGTAAGGGTGCTCTAATTAAAATCCCTGGACGTCAAGTAATGAGACATTCTTCACGAGAACGTATATCTAATTTATAAGGGCCCGTACTATGGTATTGCAGGTATGTGGGTCAATAATTGAAAACGATGCTAGATTTCCTATGAGGATGTCATTGTTAGTATACATAGCATTTATAACTCTATAGATATATTAAAAATATGCGTTATCGATTATCTGCTATAATAATTGCATAAAAATACTTTCAATAGATATAGATTTAGGATAGATTTTTTCCGGTTTTATCGGTTATCTGCTATTATAATAATTGCATAAAAATACTTTCAATAGATACAGATTTAGGATAGATTTTTTCCGGTTTTATCGGTTATCTGCTATAATAATTGCATAAAAATACTTTCAATAAATATATATTTAGGATAGATTTTTTCCGGTTTTATCGGTTATCTGCTATAATAATTGCATAAAAATACTTTCAATAGATACAGATTTAGGATTGATTTTTATTCATAGTTGAAAAGTACCTACCTAACCTACCGTAATCATTTTATAATGTACCTCTATAAATTTAATTTTATATAAAACTTTTCCAATTTTCCTCGACAGAAGTGTTATTCTGAATCGGTCCTAGTTTAATAATAAAATTTACTATTCATCCTTTTTAAAGTTTCTATGAATGGAAATCGGTCTGGATTTAGCTTTATATTTGAAGATATAAAATCGGAATTTGTAAGAAATTTGAAAATATCTAAGTACCTATTATGTAGATTGATCTTTCGAAGTGTGTACCTAAGTAGCTATATATTTTTTTTAGATGTCTCTCGTTTTAAGTCCAAGTCTAAAAAATATTTTATTTATGATGCATTAGAATAGTTTAAACTCGAAGACAATAATATGATAAACTCTTATTTGATACATACCTAAACGTAAAATATGAACAAATACCTATAAGATGCAAGAGTTCTTAAATTACTCATTAATCCTTCCCACTATTTCGATACTACATAATTTACAAATCAACAGTAACAAGGTCCGGAATTCAAACATACAGCAAAATGCAATACATCAAATATTTTAGGTTAGCCTGGCTAGACAGAAAACCTGATCCTCTAATTAGCACGCGCTTGATACTAAACTTTATGATATAACGGTTTCAATAATTATTGTCGGTCTTGATTAATTGAATTAATGCTGTTGTTGAACTTTGCGATGTAGATTTGTATAAATTCTATATGTTGTCGATAAAGACTCTTGAACTCAGAACCATAATTAACTTGCATTATTAAATTCATTAAGATGCAGGACATCATACGTTTGTTTTTTTAAGAATTTTCAAAAAATAGATAAAATAAAATAAATAAATAAATATTATAGGACATTATTACACAAATCGACCTAGTCCCACAGTAAGCTCAATTAAGGCCTGTGTTGTGGGTACTAGGCGACGATAAATATAATATTTAATAAATACATATATATAGATAATAACACCCAGACCCAAGAACAAATAATTGAGTTCATCACACAAATATTTGCCCTGACCGGGGATCGAACCCGGGACCGTCGGCTCAGTAGGCAGTTACTTTACCACTGCGCCAACCGCGTCGTCTATATCAATGGCCAGGAAAATTCGATTTCAACTTTGTAAAGCAAATATATCTATTAGTTAGTGTAATATCTCACTAACTAATAGATAATATTTCACTAACTAATAGATATATTTGCTTTACAAAGTTGAAATCGAATTTTCCTGGCCATTGATTTGGACAGGATACAGATTTATATACTTTTGGGATATTGGAATCAAAAAGCACCAATTTCTATGTAGGTACCTATTGAAAATTATATCTCAAGAGTCTTTATATAGATCAAGAGTCTGTATTTCAAAAACTTTATTTCCTTGTTTAAAAAGACAATTCATTCGCAAAGAAGGAGAAATAAAAGCGTTAATGAAAATGCCATTTCCCCCGTTACTGGAGACGTCAAACCAGTTGCAGGTGAAACTTAGATATAGAGGTAAAAATGATCGCCTTGCACTAGATCTGACTTTCTGCTTTCTACAAACTACTTATATTGAATCTTTGCAATACACTTCAATGAATGTTGGAGGTACATAAATGTAGCTAAGTACGTGTGAAAAGCTTGTGTTGTAGAATTTACTAAATGTATATTTAGAAGGTAATCCTTTTCTATGCTATTGTATTTTATACAGAACTATTGATTTATAAGAAGCAACTCGACTTAAATATGAATTCCTATACCAATTTATAGGTAGATTGAAGAATAACAAGCATCACGATTTACAAATAAAAAAAACAATAGGCAAAATCACCTTATAATATCTAAAATAAATTATTGAATTTTAGAAGTTATAACATTAAATAATATCAATATAATAGAGACACTTAAGTACATAATATTATATTGTTTTCCTAAGCACAAGAAAAATAGATGTCACGAAACATTTTTCCGTGATAGTCAAACTGTAGGTACCTACTAAAACGAACGAACGAACTAAAAAGAAGTTAGAAAAATAACCTTTTTCATTTTACACTAATTTTCTACATTTTAGGTTACTTTGTGTAATTTTAACAACATCGTATAGAAGTTACGCTAGAAGAAATGAAACACACAAAACGTTTGTAATAATAATTATGACTCTTCCTCCAAGTCACGTAAAAGTCCAGAGTCAAGTAAAAAAAGACCAGCCAAAACAGTTAATCAGAATAATTATATAAGAACAAGAATTACCCACCTCAACTGTAAACACGTTTTCATAACGTCAGCCATTTGTAATTGATTACCAGTTGAAGTTTTGCGGTTCATCTGTTTGCTTTTCATACTTTGTTTACCTTACTGTGTTTTGGACATCAAAGGGAATTTACACGTGTTCCAATGAATGAATTTATTTTGGCTTTCAAACAATATTCGTGTATTTTTGTAAACTATACCTAAAAGTTGGAAAACACACGAAAATATTGCACTTTTCATAGTAAGGATACATTATCCTATGAAATCTTAATGTAGATAGACAATTTATATTAAGTAAGCAAACTCACTAAATCTTAGTTTATATTCATCAAGAGATAAGACGCACGCTTCTTAGATACATTTTGTATGCAACGACGTCTAATTACCATGCGCTTTACAGCTAAAATCTCAAAGCCTTCAAAGTTTCTCGCGATCTGCCGCGAGCTGGTGAAACCTGCAATAAAATATCAACACAAGATGTTTATAATGAACTGGTTGCACGATATTTATCTAATAGGGAAATGGTGCGGATTTGCGAAGCGATTAGGTTGACTCATGGTTTTATTTTAAACCCACATTTTCATTAAGGATTATATTGTTTTAAGTTTTGGGCTTTCGTTTAATTGAATATGTAGGTGTAGAGCTAGAGTATAGATTTGCTTATGCATTATATTTCGGGTTGAATATTTTTCGTAACTAAAAATATATTTTTTTAATGTTATACGAGAGTCCAAGAAGTCTCTATATTCCAAGTTTCCGTCTGCATTTACCTAACAAAAATAGCGAGTGCTATTAATTTTCTGTCTCAGTGCTCGCAAAAACAGACGAATGTCCGCTTATTCTGCGGTGCAAAACTAAAGTGTTTCTGAGGAAAAATACGAGCAATTTTTAAACAAACAATGAGTCGCAAGTACATTTTGCAAAACAAATTACCTCTTCAACTATTTAAGAAGTGTTTGGAGAGAGTTCCACTGCACAAGTGTATTAACATTTAACATGTTTTCAGTACTTGTGTTTAGTCTAGACAATGTAAGTAGCTAAAATCTTTTGGGACAACGTCTTGCACTCCTTATGGTTGTTATTTCAAAATAATATCAGTTGGACTTTGCTCGTCAAGACATTCTTATGTTAGAAATATAATACTTTTAAAAATTCATGTACTAAAGAACTAAGATTTTATGAATTTTGTAAAATATTATCCGGTTAAAATTATAAGTAGGTATGCTAATACCATAATAATACATATTGGTCTGAGTATGTCAAAGGCGAGGGTTGTTTGATGGATTATTTTTCAATATTTCTTTAAAAATAGGATGTAAAGTGTTTATAACGAATGAAGAAGGAACACAACAAAAAGCTGCACCTCGTGTGTTCCCACCGTATTTACCTATTCCATAATAAAATCAAGTGCAGCGAAGTAAGTTGCGCTGTTTACACGTTCCATTATAGCCTGTCAAAAGTCATACAATTCTCGGTACCTAATGAACGCTCTTCCATTACATAGCCAAGAAAAACATGCCCATAAACGACAACTTTAAAACAAGCAACTGACACATAAAGTTGAACATTAATGACTCTATCTTAACGTAATCACATGAATTAAGTTGTTTAAATATTATTGCAGTTAAAATGCCTCGGAAACGTGCGCGAACACGTTCGCCCTTTTTGCAATATAAAACGGGTTTAATATGCAATTGTGTTGTTCTAAGGAAATTAGCTATTTCTAGTATAATGAAATATATCTGTTGTAAAGTTTTATAGGTCCGGAGCTGTGGGAAGGGGGTGCGTTGACCTCGCGCCGAGTTTACGAGTGCATTTGCACAGTGACACCCCCGCGCTCCCCGCACCCCGCGCCCCGTGCGCCTCCGCTCCCGCCGCATGCGTGCACGCATCATGCTCTTTCTGGAAATCGCAAAAACCAACCAATTATGATTGATACAGCCAGTTCTTGGGGGAGAAAAAGCAGCAGTTCGCAGCCAAAATCGATCGTTGCTCGACGACGCACCGCGTTGAGAGACGGGACAAAAACATTTGATTTACGATGCACCGGCGAATATTTACGCATAGGTATATGGAGGACTTGTTTCATCATCGTATATATTATGGGGTAATGCTTTTTTGATGCGTTTACATGAAATTGGTCGACGTATTTGGACACAATTGCCACTTAATATTTCTCGGCAAATACAGAGATAAAAATTCTTTTGATTGACTTTTATGGCGTGTTCGTTTTAGTAAAAAATTATCGAGTTTAGCTGAGTTAGGGTTCACAAGTGAGATAATACAAATTAATAACAAGAGCTACTTATCATATAAACTCACTTGATATTTCTTTCTTTAATTTTTTTTCAGAAACCTAACACAGGTATACTGCTATCTATAAAAACGCTTTTAAGTCAATTAACAGCTTTCAGTTATAAAAAGAACAAGAAAACGGGTTATTGTAAATTTGCCACAAAGTTAATTCGTCACGTTTTTAAAACTCCATACATTGAAAGTAAATTCGTCACATGCCTTAAAAAGTATGTGTAAGTTCGTCACAGGTATATTCGGGTTATTGTAAATTTGCCACAAGTAGTAAAGTACCGCCAGCAAGCAAGGCAAGTGAATTATACCTTTCAGCCTGCGATGAAACCAGCAATAAAATGATTTACATTTTAATATTACAGTCATCATTCACATAAGGTAAATTCATCAATAACATAAGGTAAATTCATTATTGAGTCAAATTGATTTGCGCTTTTTAAAAGTTTGAAATGATTTTTTATGTATTAGAATTTTTATTGTGTTATCCATATTGCGGAAATGAAAAAAAAATTCGGCTTCCCATACAAAATTTTCGAGTGAGATACTAATATTGTATAGAAGGTCGATTTTTTTTTCATCTCCGCAATATGATTTCTTTGAGAATGATGATCTGAGTCCATGGTTAAAGTTTTCGGGTGGCTCTCCCTTACACCCTGTATATACAAAATAGATGAAAAATATTTTATCCTTATTTTCCTTATTTATCATATACTTATTATCCTTATTTTTATACGATTGTGATAAATATTATAGCCGCTCTTTCGATTGTGATAAATATTATAGCCGCTCTCATTTCATTACATTTTAAAAATATTTATAGAGAGAACTGTGATTTTTACCATTACCTATGTAGAATAATGTAGATGTTAAGTAATACTCTTTATAACTGCTGTGAATTTTTAGAACATATACATACAAAATAGATGTTCCTTGGTTTTTAGCAAAATTTATCTTTGTTATGCTTTTCCTTATGTTTTTACAAAGTCCATCGCCATCCAATTTGACTGTGATTTTTTTACATGTAAGGTTGAAAATCTAAAACTGATTAAGAAATAAACATTTTAAATTAATTTATTGTTTAATTTTTTTGCTATCTGTACTTAAATTATCGATGTGACGAATTTACAATACTTGATATTAAATCGTGACGAATTAACTTTAAAAAAATAAAAGTGTGGCAAATTTACACATACTTTTTTAGGTGACGAATTAACTTTGTGGCAAATTTACAATAACCCAAGAAAACGACCACGAATAAGATAAGTGTTATCTTCAAATGTACTTAAGGATCTTTAAGTACCTAAGTGTTTAATGTTTTCCTGTATAAAATTGTATTAATAATAATAATCGATGCGGTAGATTATGATTCCACATAAAAAGGTAATCATTTGCTATCAGCAAGGATATTAACAGCTTTCCTTGCTCTATAAAATTTCAATTACAAGTAAATACCTATTTGAAATATTTCATGATTTTTTATGATGTGCTAAAGCATTTTTACTTGCATCTAACAAAAAAGTCATACATCTTATATATAAAATTCTCGTGTCACAATGTTAGTCTGCATACTCCTCCGAAACGGGTGGACCGATTCTCATGAAATTTTCTGTGCATATCGGGTAAGTCTGAGAATCGGCCAACATCTATTTTTCATATGTACCACGGGCGAAGCCGGGGCGGACCGCTAGTAAAATATAAAATCTTTGTTTTTTTTAACCCATTTTATTACCTGAAAACAGTTACGCTTGTAAATGTTACTCTATGTGTACACTGTACAGTGTACACCCATTACAAGCAACCCACCCAGCTTTGCCACCAGCACGTGAGCAATCGTTTAAGATTATGTTTTCATAGACAAAAAGCTCACATTAGCGAAGCGATACATGCCGGCTGCGCGAATCTAGAGGAGAAAACATGGATTTTCAGGAAAAAATTAACAAAAATTTTTTCATGTAATTTTGTTGTTTAAGTATTTTTTACGTGATCAGTGTATGGAAAACTACAAGTCCCTTCGCGCTTAGTATACCAATAGTGGGACACCCTGTATAGGCTACCTAGATAAAAATATTTCTTTCTAGTATTATAATGTTATGCCACTTAGTTCTGAAGCCCTAGGTTCTGTATCTTAATTGCCTCTACTTATGAGAAGGTTACGTAATTATTGGCAGCACTTAGTATTTATAGTTCTAGAAATAGATCTTAATCATTCTATTTATTGCGACTCATTATCATATGGGGTAACAGTTAGAATTTATTTTGTAGGGTTGTGTGTGGATGGTTTGATAGAGTATGAGATTTTCTCATACATCAATATTTTTTTTTATAAATTTTCTATTTGGACTGTATTATAGCATTTTCATAATAATATACATATCATAATATTTATAATAAACCATTTATTTTAATTTTATTGCTTTCTAAAATCTTTCATTAAATCATTATCTTAAAAATAACAATAAAAAAATAAGAACAATGCTTTTTTATATTTGCAAGAAATTATTGTTTATGGTAACTGAATTCATCAGGTATGGGAAAATTAATTTATTCAGATCGAATAATTCGTGTAGTTTTGAAAGTTGCTACAGTTATTCCTAAAGATGTCCAGATGAATATACAAAAAGCCCCCGAGGGAGGGACACAAGCCGGCGGCGGGGGAGGGGGGGAAAGGTCTATTTTTCAAGGTTTTTGCTTGTAACTCGAAATTTTTTTCATAATATCTCTTTAGTGACTTCTACATTAATTATCTACATTAAATTTCCTATAAATTACGTCTCAACATTTTTACTGTACGATCAATACTTTAGGAGATACAGAGTATTAAAGGTAAGAAAAATAAGAAACAACATAGTTTTACAAATTTTAATGATAAAAAGAAATAACGTCTTTTTTTGCACGAGTATGCTGACTTATTAGTCAAATTGTGTTTCATCTTCGTCATCTTTATCATTAACATCGATAGGGGGTCCATTAGTACAAGCTCCTAGGCAGCCGTTACAGATAAGACTACACATAATGCCCACTTTTCGGCAACTGCATTTTCCGGAACATCCACTTTTACATCGGCAAAAAATTGAATTTAACAACGCTTCAGGAGCAGGAGGATCCAAGGTCGTGATTGGTTCTAAGTATCCATCGACTCTTCGCTTCCAACCCCATATTTCAGGAGGCAGTTGGTTCCCAAGCCACTCCTGTACTTGATGGAATACTCTGTAGGCGTGATATTTTGCTGACCCTTTGGTAGGGGGGAGGGAAGAAGTAGTTTCAGTGGGTGTGATACAACCTCAGCTATTTACAGGAAGGGAAAAACATCAATTATCAAGATTTTTGATCAAAAGCCGTCACTAAAGGAAACAGCAACTGTATTTTATGACCCAACGTCAACTCAGGAGGTTATAGCAGAAGCCGGAGAAAAAATGTTTCTTGCAGTATACCGAGCGCCCTGTACTCAGTCTGAGATCAACAGACATCGATTCACAGTTTTTCTTGTACCAAGCCCAAACCGAATCTTTCTTCCCTCCCCCCTACCAAAGGGTCAGCAAAATATCACGCCTACAGAGTATTCCATCAAGTACAGGAGTGGCTTGGGAACCAACTGCCTCCTGAAATATGGGGTTGGAAGCGAAGAGTCGATGGATACTTAGAACCAATCACGACCTTGGATCCTCCTGCTCCTGAAGCGTTGTTAAATTCAATTTTTTGCCGATGTAAAAGTGGATGTTCCGGAAAATGCAGTTGCCGAAAAGTGGGCATTATGTGTAGTCTTATCTGTAACGGCTGCCTAGGAGCTTGTACTAATGGACCCCCTATCGATGTTAATGATAAAGATGACGAAGATGAAACACAATTTGACTAATAAGTCGGCATACTCGTGCAAAAAAAGATGTTATTTCTTTTTATCATTAAAATTTGTAAAACTATGTTGTTTCTTATTTTTCTTACCTTTAATACTCTGTATCTCCTAAAGTATTGATCGTACAGTAAAAATGTTGAGACGTAATTTATAGGAAATTTAATGTAGATAATTAATGTAGAAGTCACTAAAGAGATATTATGAAAAAAATTTCGAGTTACAAGCAAAAACCTTGAAAAAGAGACCTTTCCCCCCCTCCCCCGCCGCCGGCTTGTGTCCCTCCCTCGGGGGCTTTTAGTATATTCATCGGGACACCTTTAGGAATAACTGTAGTAACTTTCAAAACTACACGAATTATTCGATCTGATCGACGATTCTGAATCTAATTTGCTGTGGCAAAATTTGAAACAAACTTTCGAAACATTTCCAACTCAGTCTGTCACATACAGAAATGTTTAAAAGTTAATATAATTTAAAATAACGGATCTCAACTCTGTCATTTTATCATGTCATTTGTTTTATAAAGTTGTACGTATTCAGAAATTAAATTACCCTTACTGTGAATTTGGTAAATGTATGACAATTTATTTATTATCTGCACGTTCATATTATAAATGGAATATTTTATATGTAAGTTAAAATACAACTTACAGCGTTTTTATTTCCCTTCTACCTAATTTAAAAAGTGCACGGTCTGCAGTTCTAGTGATAACTTTTAAAAGCTCGTAATTTATTAATGTTAAGCTTTTTTATCTTTTCATTATGTAGGATTTATATTATTCTTTAACGTTAAAGATCTGTGTAGTGTGTAGTGTGTAAGTAGCCTAAAATGATTTGATAACATTGTTTTATAAAAACAGGGTCTCATCAGATATTAGACTAGCCAATTATCGCAGAAAATAGTACTTTCAAATATAGAACAAAGCTTTATAAAACTCTAGTTTTTACTTCATTATAAAAGCTCTAAAAACGTTAATTTATCGATTCTTACCGATAATGTTATACAATTTATAAAAAATGCGGTTTCATGAACTGGTAACATTGACTATTGAATGAGGTATATACTCCCGTAGTACTCGCCTATTATAGAGTGTTTGTTCAGAGTGCCGCACTCAAGCCTCAAACAACTTTTTATCTTCGGCTACCAAGTGAGTTGACCGTGGACGTGGTGTGTGGTCGAGCACACATTTTAACTTTGAGTTAAGAGCCCCTTGTACTGAAAGTTTAGGCATTTTAGGCACTGAGATGGCTCGCGCCCGCGTTGCGCAGGAGCCGGCGCGGCATGAACTCCGGTGACCTATGAAGGCGGGCGATTATGCCACAGTATAAATAAATCAGTAGTTCGATTTTATTTGCTATCGTAGGAATGTTGTTGATAAATAAATTTACTACTTATCCTATACCATTAAACGAGCAATATTTGCATATTTATATATTTGTTTGTATATATACAGTGTGGAAATTTTCGATGTGCCCTGAATGGAAAGTACTTGAAATACTAGGGATAGCAAATTTTTCTGAAAGGAAACATTCCTTTTTCAAATTTTATTTTATTATTCAAATCGATAGAAACAATATAAAAGATAATTTATTGTTAATTTCTCGTAAAAATTTTTTGGTCTATTTTATACATACATTTAAAGTTTAAAATGAAACTCTCGTTCTGGATACATTAATTTATTTTCTTCTGAAAATATTGGTAATAATAATTAAAAGTAAAACAAATAAAAAAGGCAAAATAATAATTGAATATAAGTATGTAATAAGTAAGTTAGTGTATTCAACCAACTTAAAAAAGTGTGACTATTTTACAACAATTTGAATAATAATCAATTAATGATTTGTATTATTGTATACAATATTGAAGCTTTTTAAGAAATGTATAAAATACTTTTTTATGAATTATTAATTATTATCATACATCATAATATTATGTTACCGGCAATATATTAAACCCTTCTTAGTAAATGTATGTTATTCCGAGAAACGGTCGGAATGAAATAAATTATATTCGTCACATTACCTATGATATCTTTAAATCTGAACTTTTCCTAAGTAGCAAATGTGGGTGGTTTTTGGGCTAGCGATTAACCAATATGAGGTCAAAACTAAAATCCAAGATGGCGCCGACGAAAATTTGAAAGGAAATTTGAAAAGATGAAAAGGATATTTGCTATCTCCAGTATTTCTAGTACTTTCACCCAGGGCCCATCGAAAATTTCCACACTGTATTTACAAACAAATATATTAATATGCAAATATTGTTCGTTTAATAGTATAGACTATAGAATAAGAAGTTAATTTATATTTACAACAATAATCCTAGGATAACTAACAAAATCAAACTACTGATTTATTTATACCGTGACATGCTCGCCGTTTTACTCGCCGCTCGGTTCTAATACGCGAGCGGCGACTGCAACGTGGTCGGGAGCAAAACTAGCACAGGTCCTCCTTCGATGACGTCCGGCTGGACTCTGGCGGCACTGACGTGGTGCGCGCGAGTCGCATTTTACGTATTATATTTTATATAGAAAAAAATAAGGGCTAAATTAAAAATCTATCCAAAAATTTCCCTGTAAAACCTGATTAGTAAATGAAATGTCAAATTTTCATAAACATAGCGTTCCCCTAATTCTCATAAAACTGATTATGCTTTTAAAATCGATGTTACTTCTGATTTTTTTTTGATCGAGTCAAATGTTTAATATTGTGTTTTTATCCAAAAAAGTCACTAGATCAAACGTTTATCTGTGCTATATATTTTTTTAGGATTTTAAATATGATGATTTCTATCCAAAAACCATGATTTAGAAACATACATTTCGGAGCAGGGCCCCTTAAGAAGCAATGACTATGTGTATAATTATCAGTTGCGGAGTTTTGATGTGGTAGAGCGCCAAAATATATTATGTATTTATTTATTTATTTATTAGGTTTACCAGTAATGTAGAATTTTCATTGGCCAATTTATGAAAATTTAAGCAAACTAAAAGGGCTTTCTTATGTCCAATATCAATTACATATCATGAGTTCATGACTATAATGTTAAAATTGGATGCCATCTAATTGTATACTATTTAATTGCATACTTATACATTTAATTGCATACTTATATATTCAACTTCCGATATTTTATTGGTGTAATAATTAATTTGAAATTGATAATTAATTTGCTATAGATATAATTGTTTCGTAATTTTTCTGAGCCATAGGTACCTAATTCATGTATTCAAAAACTATAAGAATATTTCGATTTTACCGTTAAAGATACGTATTTAAACAAAATTAACACATTCCGCTACACAGTATTAACAAATATTTAATCTGTACCCGCTCACCCGATTGATTATCTGTGCTCATTAGAGTACGGTTCGCGCGTTGCCCAATATATTTGAATTTCGAATAATATTTCAACGAATTGAATCTTGTAGCGTGTTTGAGCAGGCAAGCAAACAGCCCGTGACGAGTCAGTGGCCGACCCGCTTTGTCCCCACATTACACATATATTATGTACACATTGTCTCTGTTTTAGGCCTGGCTTACACTGTGTTTTGTGTGATCGTATAAAACACACAATTACTGTATGTACTGTTACGCGAAATGCCAAACATTCGTAAGTTGAGCTACAATTTGCTAAAAACAAAGAGATAAATACCTAAATAGAAAAGCTGGATAATTTCATCATATTTTTTGGGGTTTTGGTTATAAGTTTATTTCCAAAATAACAACACTTTACATATCAATGTAAATAAAAAACAGCTAGGATTACAAAGCTTTTTTTATTTGCATATACATTAAACTCATAGATAATCTAAAAAAGAGCATACTTGTATTTTTATCCTTATCGTTCGTTTGATCTATTTTCATAACCATAATAGGTACAACCTGTTGAGTGAAAGCTTTGCCTTTTAACTTGCACAAACGCACGCTCCCATGACACAATGTTGCTAGGATATAAAAATACATAAGTACAGCTTATTATGTATTTTAAACACCAGGGCAGTTATGTAAAGTAATATGTATATTGATTTTTGTAAAACATTCTCTGTAATATTTTTAAATTGACTTAAGTATAACTTACTACTAATTTATTATTTTCTTGTGAAATAGATTTGTCTATTATAAAGTAATAGCCGATACTTAACAACCATTATTACCATGATGTCTTAAAGCAGTATATTCCAGTGTGGAAAAATGACAGAGCAATATAATATACTAGCGGTCCGCCCCGGCTTCGCCCGTGGTACCTACATGTTTTATAGTCTATGTTGCTCAGTGAAGATGCAGCTTTCTAATGGTGAAAGAATTTTTGAAATCGGTCCAGTAGTTTATGCGTGAAAACCATACATACATACATACATAACAAACCTTTCCTCTTTATAATACCTATTAGTATAGATTATTATGTCATCTAGCGTCATCACTTTCTCACACTAGAAGTAATACTGCTTCAATGTATAATCGATATAGTTACGTCCTTTTCGTACAATCGTCAGCAAGATACAATAAAGCTTGAAGGTGTTAAAACAAAAATGATCAAACAGACGATATAGCTGGCTATAGAACATATTAAATACACGTAGACGGTAACAATGAGACTGAGACTTGTTTGTTGGTGTGGTGTAAGTTATAGGCGCTGTATTATTGTAAACAGTAAGTATGGCGGTACTAAAGGGATTCTTCATTCGTCTTTTCAAATTTTTGTTTTTGTGGCATATAGTGGATATTATGGCAAGAGTGATTCGACTTAGTGTCTTAAACTTAAAAATAATGGAAAACTATTAAAAAAAATAATTATTTAAAGATAATAAAAATTGCAACGGTTTTTATTTATTTATTTATTAAATTTATTTCCGGTAACAGGCAATTAACTGTTACCCTTTTATCAATAATAATACGTTTTCTAGTTCGTACTTTTCACCTCTAAACTTTCTGTTTTCTATTCACACATGAAATTTGTATTAAATCCCCGCTGCTTTTGATAAAAGTAAAAAAAAATACGTCTGGCACTCGAGGACTGCCGCGGTAAAGCTATTGCATAGCATCGCATCGCTGTGCCGGTTGGAGTGGTGTTAGGTTTTTTCGTTACGGAATTTTTACATTCGGTCGCCGCGCTCAAAGTCTGAGATAAAAGCTACGCAATAGCTTAATAAAAAAAAGTACTTGAAACATGTTTTTATATTAAACAACAATATTTCATAATATGTTTTCTTGATTGATTGATGGATACAAATTACCCTTGTTACTTACATATTGCGAATATATTTGTTTGGAAAAAGCGCATAATGAGCTTTAAATCTCCCGATAGTACGTAAGATTAAGTATTCTATTTAATTTACTTTGTATCGTTAATGAAACGAGCTAATATCTCTTGCTCTATATTCCGATAATTAATATTTAAATATGTTCAATTGTTACCTACGACTTTTGTTTATTTTTATACATTATTAAAAATATTTGTGTTTCATTTTATGCCTCAATAATAACAAAGAAGATGAGACTATATTTTTTATTTTATGACTATATAATATAGCTGAATTATATACTTCTTATTATTACTTTCTGTTTTATTCTTTAAATTTCAGTTAAAAATATTCTCGCATATTTCACTTCCTCTATCTAGTGAATAAAATTGCAATTGAAACTTTAAAACCATATCGATCTCGTCTATGGCATGCACTCAAACTGAACATCCATTATGTCTCTTTATACAGGGTGTTGGAAAAATTGAATATTCCACGTGATAATATTATTGTTACAAGTGTAAGTTGTCAGCTCTGCTCGCTAATGGTGTGTTTGTGTTTATATAATGATATTATATTGTTTGCAGTTCGAGACACTCGTTTTTGAATAAAACGAGTAGCTCTGTTTCTTTTGCCGGTTGTTAAGGCATGTGGCATTAAACTGTAATATTATGATTTAGGGTTTAGAAATTACCTTATCATGGATTAGGATTGATACAGATGAGACAATTTTAAAGTATAGAAAAATTTAAAATACGATCACAAGGCGGGATTTGAACTCGAGTCTTTCGCCTTGCCGGGCGACGTTTGACCTCTCGGCCACCCGTGTGTTTTTCTATTCTTAGAATATTTTTTCTCATTTATAAAGCATTTCAATGATATAAAACTAAATATCAATTTCATACAGATATTCAAAATATGTTTCTTTTCAGATCTTTGAAACGAAATTAAAGCGATTTATATAGGTCTAAAAATGAATATTTCATTTAACTTTTTGAACGTGACATTATCATAATTTAAAGATATTTAAGCAAAGAATATAAATGTGCTATAAAGAAAATTGGTCTTTAAATTGAGTCGCTAATACTTTGTGAGGCTAAGGGTCTGTTTCGGTGTTAATTCGATTCGTTGAATAAATTTGTTAATATACTTAAAAAATTGCTTTTGGGTGTAAGTGTAACGCAATATTTATATTTAAGATCTTTTAAGCATGTTGCTTAAGGATATGAAAATTTCAGATCATGTCTATTTGATTTATTTTGAGGGATTCAAAGTGAATTCTCTTAAAGGACATCAGTTAATTATTGTACTCAACATGGTTATAGATGAAAGGCAAACAATATTTTATATTAAACTTAAATGTAATAGCCATACAGAAAAATTTAAGAATACCATTGTTAAAATTGTTGTCGTATGGTATGCATAATTTTATTGAATTTAAAAGTGTAGAATTTGCTTAATTTAGCAAATAAAGGCCTGAATTTTCTAGGTATAGAATGAGCTAGAACTCAATATAAAACCTCGAAATATCATTGTGAAAAGAGTCTTACTGAAATGATTCAGCGTTTTGTAAGCAGAATTTAATCGCTTCCGCATTTTTGGTAATTCTATCAGCACTTTTACACCGCTATATGACCGTTTTAATATTCCTTACTTGTAGGCTTTATAAATAGGAACCGATGATCATAAATTATGTATGTTAGTGTGTAAGGGATGAATCATAAAATTCACTTCAAGTGTGAAGTTATGTGACACTTTTGTTATTATAGAAGTATTCTTTGAGGAAAATTTAATAGTAAGAAGAAAATCAAAGCATTGAATTTTATACTAATATAATAGCACTAAGACGAAGAGTTAGTTTGTTTGAACCCGATTGTCTTGGGAACTACTGATTCGAATTATGATATTAGAAGTTTCTGTTGAATGGTCCATTTATTGAGGAAGGTTATGGATGTATAGTATATTAATAGTATATACCATAATTTACGCCGAGGTTGGCACGCAAGGCACAGCTATTTCTAAATGTTCGTGGTACCCCAATTCTATAATTTTACGAATTGACTAACATAAATCAATCAACACGTTGACACAAAGTTCTTTAGAAAACCACATTCCTTTGAATTTTGATACCAATAAAGGAAATCACCACAATTCAAAACCAAACGTTAATTAGGGTGCACTCACACACATCAGTCACCGTCACGGCACGTCACCGGACAGGATTAAAAAAAAATATGTATCAATAGTTCTAGTATGACTCTGTTCCCACACGACAGTCGCCGGCACGAAATCTATCAGTGACGTCACCGGTCAGGCACGTCAAATAATCTTTCCATACATGTATCATACTTTTATCCCCACTCACCCGGTGCCGTCACGTCTCAGTTCAGTCAGCGTCGTGCTACCGTCAATAATTGCTACATGTTCTCTAGCGTGACACACGTCTAATCACTGACTAACCTGATGTATGTGTTCAATGATTCAGTCAAACCGGCGACGTGACTGACGGACAACATGACGGTGACTGGTGTTTGTGGATACGTACACAAACCGTCACCGATCAGTCATCGGTGACTTGACGGTGACTGATGTGTGTGAGTGCACCCTAAAAACCCATGCGCTAAATAACCTAAAACTGTCCTCTTACATAACTCAGTTAGATTTCCCTCGAGAGCTCTAGGGCACTTTAAAAACACATTTTATCTCTTTACAAATTGGATGCTAGTTTAAGTAAATTTTTAAATTTCCTTCCCGTCCTCGTATTTATCAAAGAGTCTTAAAGTCCTTTCAAAGGTTTGCTGTGAAATTTAAGACCCTGTCGAGTCATTTTAATGCACTTCATGACATATAAAGTTAAACGTTGAAAGAATCTTTAAAGTTCAAACTTTTGTTGGAAGTATTTTATGTTCAGAAAACTATTTTTCGGTAGATGGTAGTAAAGACAAATCACACATTTTATCATTTATAGAATACTTTGTGGCTACGTTATTTATATTTTTCCTTTTTGTATTCCTTTTGATTTTTCATGAAAAACCTGCATTCGCTCTTATTGATCTACGCTTAAAATATCTACTGAATATAGTTTTAATTATATTTCTTGTTGTGTTAAAAGGTACACACAAATGTACTAGAATATCATTTTTTCACCAAATATTCAGAATTTCCCTATTAAGTTAAGACATTGAAGAAGAAAAAAACATTTAACCATTACCAAGTATACTCGTATTCCCCTGAAACTTAATTTTCTTCCAATCGCAATAAATCATACAAAGTCCAGATATATCATTCAAGCAACCGCCGACTGAAAGCTCCTTATAAAAGTTTTCTGCATAGTTTTCATTTGAACCAGATTTATAAAAAAGTTTTATTTCTATCGTAAGTTAGTTAAAGTTAAGGTAAGATTTCATCTTACAAATATTATAAAATAGATAAGAGGATTATATGTAGATAAAGAAGATTTTTTGTCAATTTCATTACCATTTGAAATCTAGATAAGTTGCAATAGTGGCAGACAATAATGTACATAGTAAAGATATTTTGTGAGGAAATTACGTGATACAATCCTATGGTCCGGGAGCCAGCAGCAGATTTTATGACCAAGTTCCTCTCAAGCGGTAATTAGTAAAATGCATCAAAGTATAGTATTATGAAGCCTCGTGAACGTCAGCTGGAGCTCGGTTGGGGGGAAGAGCGGTCGTAGCCTCCCGTATCAGCTGACGGTTTTTCCACCAAGATACAGCCAGCTGACATATATATTTATCCACAGTTACATATAAGCTATCATCAGGTAAATTTTTGTTTGAGAGGAAATAACGGAAAATAAATTTTTCTTTAAATTTAACTTTCATGTTCGAGACACCAGCTGACGTATAATACACCATGTTGTAACCAGCTGACTATTTTTTTTCGTTGAGATATTGGGTTAGCTACAATTTGACAAATTTTTAGCTGAGAGGAAATGAATGAATGAATGTATTTTTTTTCCTATGTGCGTGGGAGGCTACAACCGCTCACCCCCCCAACCGAGCGCCAGTTGACGTTCACGAGGCTTTATAATACTATACTCTCATGCGTCTGACGAATTATCTCTTGAGAGGAAATAGTTAACCAAATTTGCACCTGGCTCCCTAACCACTACTAATACATATTATTCGCAAAGTTGGTGAATATTAATGGATAGATGGGTTAATGTTTGTTACTCTTTCACGCAAATACTACTGAACCCATAACAATGAACTTTGGTATGTAGGTAGCTGAGAACTCAGAATAAGACAAAACCTACTTTTTATCCCGGAAATCCCACAGGAACGGAAATCTAGTATTATAACATACTTCCTGTGTTTTACAAAGCTATTTCCACTTCCATTTTCAATTTTTCATTGTTTATATAATGAAAAATCACACTAAGATTGCACAGCGAAAAGGATCACAGAGAAAGCAAGCGAAGCGAATACCAGATGAATTTACAAAGACATCTGGCTGCCTCTGCCCTCTAAATAATATTATAATTACACTGGCAAATGAGCGAGATTACGACACAAAGTTATAGAAAATTTAACGGTCTTTTATAATGATATTGTACTTTAATATCCGGAGCTAAAAGAATCTTAATAAATTGGACGCTTTCGGTCCCATGGGGTGAACACTGAGTGATTTGCATTGTTTGATAATGTTCATTTAATTGAGAGTTATAAGGAAAGATTTAAATGTTTCATAATAATTTCAACAAACCGTTTTTCCAATGTTCTATCATATTTATTATATCAGTCTAATATAATTTTGACTGATATCTTCTTATATATAAAATTCTCGTGTCACAATGTTAGTCTGCATACTCCTCCGAAACGGGTGGACCGATTCTCATGAAATTTTCTTTGCATATCGGGTAAGTCTGAGAATCGGCCAACATCTATTTTTCATATGTACCACGGGCGAAGCCGGGGCGGACCGCTAGTAATCTTATAATTATATTTCTAGATTGAACTTTCAACAAGATTTGAATACAACTTTCAAATATTTTATATTTAATATTGCTGGCTGTATGTTTGCCAATTGCTACCCATTTTAAATATTGTATGAACGTAATTAATTTATAACTGGAACGGCTGTATACACGTGCTGTTAATTAGTATTTTCATGAATATTCCAAAATACAATTTAATAGAATCGTAAATTTGTCGTTTTGATGAATAAAATTATCACTATGTACATGAAACAGCGTTTAAATTCTTAAATCGATTAAATACTACTGGAATATATTCTCGCTCAAATCTATCTGGTTTTCACATAAAAAAGCTTAATAAATTATCTATACATCTATACATACAAATATTATAAAGAGGAAAGGTTTGATTTTTTGTTTGTTTGTTTGTTTGTATGAATTGAATAGGCTCCGATACTACTTGGCAGATTTGAAAAATTCTTTCACTGTTGGAAAGCTACATCATTTCTGAGTGACATAGGCTAGGTTTTATCCCGGAAATCCCACGGGAACGGGAACTATGCGGGTTTTTTTTGAAAACGCGGGCGAAGCCGCAGGCGGAAAGCTAGTGTCATTATAAACATATAGAAATGAAATCATAAGTATCAACAGTTCTTATGCACACCATTAATAATAATTTATCTAATATTTCTTACGAAAAATAGAAATAGTATTGGATCAAGGAACTTGTCATCGTTATTTTTTTATCGTATATTTTTTAAGAAATGATAGATATGAAAAAAATACTTTATCTACTTACAACTGCAAATGCTACTACCTACATCGGAAAAGGATGGAAAAGTTCCATTTATATCAATGTTGATTTCAAAAATATTATCAAAATAATTTCAATAATTTCAAGCTAGTACAAATTATATCACATTAATAGGAAACCCAAATCCCAATCAAATCTTATGCAAATAGAGAAAATTAGTATGTTATATTCCAATCTCGAGAAGCGCCAAGCATTCTAATGATATCGCTAACTATATTCTACACATACAGGGTGGAAATTTTCAATAGGCCCTGGAGGCAAAGTACTCAAAAATACTGGAGATGGCAATTATTATTGATTTGAAGACTGAATAAAAAGTTTTTAATTTTTAGTGAATTTTCACAAATCTTTAAATGCAGTTCTATTCCTATACATTTTTTAAAATTCTGTTTTTATAATTAAGGAATGTTGTCCTTTTAGCTAAATTTTCTCCAGTATTCCCCATTTTTCCCCTCAAGGGCCCACAGAAAAATTCCACCCTGTATATGTAGTTAGAGTAGTAGAGTTATTCCGATGGCACCCAGCCAGCCATTATACTGTATTCAAAACAGGAGCATGCAATTTGTGGTGCTTCGGGGTTAGCGTGATGTATGCAACTGTAGGTCACTTGCGTTAAGTTTATAGACCATTATTAATAATTTGATAGACCGTGACTCAGGGTGACTCTATTAGGAGTTTATATTATATCTTGTTTTGAGTTTGGGATATTTCCATTACTAGGTAATTTATAATGTTAAATAATTTTTAGAGTAATCAGTCGAGCCATTGCCTCATGGTAAGCGATCACCACCGCTCATGAACATTGGCAGAGATAGAGCCTCTACAAATAAGTTTCCTGCTTTTTATGGATAAAGAAAGGATTGACTGGAACTGGAATAGGAGAAAGGAAATGCGTAAAGGTAAAGTAGTTCTTCTAATCGTCATACGAAACAGCAGCATTCGCATGCGACGCTGATCTTCTATGAAGGTGGTACCTTCCCCGGTGCGAGCTGGCCCAATTCGTGCCGAAGTGTGAATTAATTGAGTTTCACACACAAAGATATCCACACGTTACCGTTGTAACAAAGTGTGATATGCAACTGCGTTTTCAGAATATAGTAATTGACTTGATTATTGATTTTCGAAGTCGAAAATTTGAGGCTTATTACTAAGAGGCAGTTCAATCCTAGTTATCGTTATCTAAATATCTCTTGTGATTAGCTTCATGATACTTTTATTTCATTATTTTCCATTCAAATATATATAGTAAATAAAATTATTTTATATATGTATAAGTAAAATTCAAATTATACAAAGTCCTATCTTTTAATAAACTAATGTAATACTGTACGGTTTTATTGCTAACAGCCCGGGGGACGAAAATTTCAATTGGATCTGATTCAAACATAACATTTTATCGAGTCAACCTATTTGGGACGATAACATATTGAAAGGTAACCTAATTCCATTGATGTACAAATTATATAAAAATACAAATGTAAGCTCCTAGCAGTAATTACAATTTAAATAATCGTCAAAGGGTCATACATAATTTAGTGAATACCAAACGGGTATTAGAATATTTGAACGGGTCCAATTCAGTTGAGCTATAATTTGTTCGTAAAAATGTTACGTAAAATATTAAAATTGTTTTGAACTTCGATGTAGTAGAGTGTAGTAGAGTTCTTAACCTTTGTTGTGGTTAATTAAAAGTGAAATATGTAGGAACGAATACGTAATAAATTAGTGAGTTTGACTAACATGTTTAGTTAAATTAGGTATGTGCATTTATTTAAATTTAACTACCTATACTTAGGTAATTTTTGTTTATACAAGTATTTTATTAAGGCTTAGTACATCAAACTCGACATTTATTTATTTAATTGGAATTTTTCTAGGAGCTCTTTTAAATCATAACATAGTTTTACCACCGCTTCGGAAAGCAGTCTACACAGTAGAGCCGGCAAGAAAGTCCGTGGTTGTTCTTTTTAATCATCTCAATATCTCATAAATATATTAACAACTGCATAAAGTGCATCATAAAAGATGAATTATGAAATCTTAATAGATACCTACAAAAGGTTGTGTTATATTGTAATTAGCCAAAGTATGTCGTATCTATCTTAACAATGTAGATGCCGATTCAAAATGCTTCTACATTCACGCAAAAAGCTTTTCTGATGAATCTCGCAATAAAAATAAAAATGTTGTCGTATAATTAGTTCAATTACGTTCTGTACACGCTAAAATAAATTTCGGCGGCCATATTAGGCGGTGTTCACATGCATTATTACCAAACATAATAATAATTGTAAGAACTGATTGATCTCTTTATTGTGAAATAAAACTCGAAATCTATTGTTTTGATATTTTAAATCAGTAGACATGATTGCAGCATAACATTAACATTTATAAAAACCTTTAGTTGCGTAAAATTAAAAAATAGTTATTTTCTATAGGTACCTAATATTTATTTGGGAAATAAGTTTTCACTTTTAAGAAAACACGTTTTTTCTTTGATCACCAAATATTTATTATCATTAATATAATAAAGATGTATAAAACAAAAACTAGAAAAGCTTATCAATCGAAAATATTGAAAGCTCTCCTATTATAAAAGCACTAGCTTTCCGCCCGCAGCTTCGCCCGTTCTGCCTAGAACCTAATAAATTTTATACTAAAACCTTCCTTTTGAATAACTCTATCTATTAAAAAAGCGCATTAAAATCTTTTGCGTACCTAATTAGAAGATTTTAAGAATACATAGGGACATAGGGACAGAGAAAGCGACTTTGTTTGGCTACTATGATGTAGTGATTAGATGATTTTAATCACTACGTCATAAATATTCCAGTTAGTCCCTACATGTCCCATACATTATTTACACGATCACAAATAATATAATACTATTTACTCCACATTATGAACGCGTCACAAGTTCGCTACCTGCTCGGACGCAGGTTGCAAAAAGTCGCCGCGTCGCTCCCACGCCGAACGCGGTCACTCACCCCGTCTGCACTAATGCTCAATTGACGAATATTGACGAACATTGACGACGTGATAACGAACGAACAAATCGCTAACAAGTTTTTTATTGGCTAGTGCTTAGGGTGTTGGGATTAGTAGCATTTAGTAGTCACAGATAATAAATTGTTTTTTTTTTATTATGAGGAATTATGAGATTGAAATGGAAGTCTAGTGGATTGCGATGTTAGTGATAGATTGTCATTTTACTATTTACTAGAGCTTTCATTGGTTATTCATATTGTAAATTAAAAAGTCCCTGGATAGTAAATAGCTTCATATATTCTACATTTTGTGATACTCAATAGAAGCCGCTTGCGCCGATTTCGTAATAAAATAAAATAATTTGGAAAATCCAAAAGTGCACGCCTCATAATTTTTTTTTAATAAATATTTATTAATTATTATTTTTGTTTATTTAATAACAATTAAACCACATCGAATCAGACCCTGAAAAATGAAAGGGTTCTATTCCTGAGCATACTCAAGCGTAAGAGAAAAAAAAAGACTCGATTAGTAAAGTATTTCGGTCGCTATCGTGTTAATAAGAAAAAGGATCCGCACATACAGACACACGGACGTCCAAGACAGAACTTTTTTAAACTGTTTTTTAACTAGTTTAAATAACAAAAATGACATCAAAAATATCATGAACGTTAAAAATAGTGTTTTTTCTTAATATGTGTGTGTATGTATTATCTTACAAGTGCAATGTATGATACATAAAGACATTTTAAGTTTGAAAAATCAGATGTTTTGCGCGAAGTGACAGTAGTACCCACCTCAACGCTTCGCTTATGAGGCGTGCAATAGAGCTTATGACGCTCGCTAAGAATAGAGCTTTTTAAGAGATTAATTTTAAAAATCGGTTCATTAGTTTTCGAGTCAAACCATAACAAAGACAAATAACAGAAACATAATTAAGATCTCTCCCATTAATGCTATTAGTTTAGAATCATAGATTTAGTTATATTACATACTAATTATATACTGCCATTTTTCGTAATAAATAAAACAATCGTTTAAGTATGAAAGAGTGAGTATTATTTTTTTTTACGTGTTTAAAATATCATTATAATAAAACTTAAAATAATGTATAATTATTAAACCAGTTTGGAAAACACTTTTTTACATCACGTATGTTGTAAATCAAGTAATTCATCCATTGAATATTCAATTCTGTGATTAACAAAGGACATTACCATGCAAATTGAATTGTCAGCTTAGGCCTTTGAAGGACTAAAAGCTGTTATCAAAGAATCATTGATTAGTTTATTATACGTCTATAATGTAGAATAGAATTAAAAGAAACCGTTATAAAGAAAAGGTTAATAAAGTTAATAAACTTCTTTACAGAATGCTAGTTAAAAGTTATTAAAATAAGAAATAAAATAACAAATTTTACACTTCCATTTTACTTGAAGCTTGATTTATGTAACAACCTATAAGTAAATATATAACTAATAAAAGGGAATAAAACAAGTTTCTATTTTTCAATTTAGGTACATTAGAATGGATTTTCACGTTAAAATGTCGCGCATGATTGTTCAATGTAACACGATTTAAATTTTCGTTGACAATTAAACCCTTTCATCCAATGACTCTGGATTTACATTTAAGTATGAATAATTTAAAAATGGGACCGTTAGCTTCAATACTGATGATAATTTTTATATTTATGAATCAAACAAATTATTATTGTGAATTTATGCTTTTAAAATACTTTTCTGTGAGTAGAAACAATATTATTTTAAATCAAATTCACGCATAAAATTGAACACAGAAAAATATTATGCAATTCTTGCCATTCGACTTGTTTTCACTATATTATTTCTTATCATTCGCAATCTATCAGACTATCTGCATAGTTATTAATTAGCGTCAAAGCCAGTTTAAAAACGTCTATTTTAGTCAATTTTTTTTAGAAAATTAATGTCATCGGTTCTTCTGATCACCTCTTCGATCAGGTTATAAGAATTGGAAATTAGAAAATTAATATGATTACTATATAATAATACTCTTATCTATACTAAATATAAATAGTGAAAGTCATGCTTTATATACTTACACAATATAAGGATTTGCTAAATTATATTTGTCATGAAAATAAAACCTACAGAAAAATAATCCTGATGAAGTTCATGAGATCTAAATGAATTCTGTAGAGCTTGATAAATTTGAGAAGTGATTTTTAAGAGTAATTTTTTTTCAATCAAAACAAAGTCTCGATAGCTTATAATGTCTAAATATTCATATAATCATATTAAAGTGTCTCATATCTACTAACAGGCCCGCAATATGCCTAAAACGCCTCACGACTTTGACTAAAGAAGCTATTAGCTTATGAATAAAATTGAAGGAATGGGAATTAAAATGTATTTTATAAACTCATAAATCACAGTCCATTATAAGGCATTGCATAAAAGGTCGACACGAATCTTGCCACGCGCAAACCTTTGAATAATTATCTCTGGAAATATGCAAATGGATTAAAATGGTATTTTTATAAGGTCCTTTTATAATCAAACAAAGAATTCGTTAACGAGATTGTAGTGTACCAGTAATTATGTATTTAAATTGGTTTTACATTAACGTGGATTTATTTTTGTCAACAACATCTTTTTAAAAAACGGAATACTTAAATGCAAATGACACTGCGTCCCAATTTGGATTAAAAAAAAGTATATCTAACTTTTATTAAATAACATATAACATCAGGAGCACGTATCATACTATCTTAAACATATCACTATCAAATCGTCTGTTATCCCCAAACCTACACAAAACACATTGAGGAAATTAATCCAATACACACAAACACACACACGCACACATACACACACATGAGCCCAATTGTTTGCGAGGCCAATTATGGCGACATCAGCCGCGGTCACCCCTTACGAAATAACACAAAAAAGGGCAGACCAAGAAAATTGCAGCTTGAGACAATTATTAGTTTTTATACCACATTGTTATGCATTCTCCAACAGGCAGGTTTTGAATTAGGGTTTGTGTAATGGAATACATATGATCCAGGCTTTAATGTGATTTCTTTGTGTAAAAAGTATGATTACTTACATTGTTTTTAAGCATTAGGTATTAACAGATTCTCGTTTACATGGTTTTCGGTTAGACTAGCAGATATCTTTGCACTTGTTATAATAGGTAACTGTCAAGAAAAAAAAAATTTATTTCCATAATTTGTTTTTTTATTTCACTTGTAATAATTATTAAGTGTACCACAACATCAGAATTTGACTAAAGATTCATCTTCTCTTGCGTCAATTCTGCATTAGAGAAGATATTACATTAGACGTCCAGAGTTAAATATTCATGGACTTTGAATTTGTAGCGAACCCAATCTTTCATCACTTGAAGTTTATTTCACCTCCACATGATAAGTATCTACCTACTAAAACATAAATAAGTTTCTACCTACTACATATATCCCAATAACTATTTGAAACTTATTTTAAAAGTAAAAATATCCAAATTATATTATAGTGGCGATACTTTTTATGCTTTCGATTGGTCAAAGAAGCTATCTTGGCTATAAAGATGTAGAGACTTTCTCTACACAATGTGTAAAAGATCTTTTAAATCCTCCTTTCTTGCAACTAGCTGATAGAACGTACTTTGCAGGATAAAACCGGAATCACCTCGGTTGGATCGGTGCTTAATCTGAGATTGCTATTTAATTAACCTAAATCTCGACTGAGAAACCGAAAGCTCGAAATGCGCTTAAGGCGTTACCCGGCAATTTCGACTATGTTCAACCTCTATAAAGTCTGGTACAACATAAAGCACAATACCGAAAAAAATATATAAAATAGGATGGTCTTTGATCTTTAATTGCTCGCGAGGACTTTTTTCCAAAGTTAATAGATTTCTAGAAAAAAAATGTGCCGTGGTCATCGATTTTTCCGCAAATACTCTATAAACTTCGTAACCTGCTGACTTAGAGCTCTGAAAATTTTATGTTTAATAAATTATCAGTTACACAACAGTCCCTGACGAGGATTTTTTGTTTCACTGATTGGTATATTTTTAAATACAAAATGCGAGGAAAAAAGAAGGTGCAGCGGGAGGTTTGAGATCCGTCAAGTATGGTCAAGGTTATTAGCGCATGTATAAGCCTTAAGGGTGCTTTTCCACAAATAATGTGCGAGGAATGTGTTTGTAAATAGCCAATAGTATCGCTTTAAACGCTAAACGCTTCAAACTTTAAATTAAATGAAGCGATACGAATGGTTATTTACATACACATTCCTCGCTACACATCCACGCACATTATTGGTGAAAAGCACCCTTATGCTGAATGTTTTCTACGAAATGTATCCTGACATTACTGTGATACTGTGTTATCACCTCGTTATCGATTTATTGTCCGAAACACGTACGTATCTTTAAAAAAATATTCATACATGTGTATATTGTAAGGGTTTTAAAGATATTATTTTCATATGTTGTACCATTTTCTATACTTTTTAAGTGATTTAGTACCTGTCTCTATAGGTAATGTATTTGATTTATTTGTTCGTTTCACTTTTTCATAATGGAGCTTTGTCTTTATGACAATGTTTTGTATATGTCATAGAAGAGAGTTAGGCGCGGGACATATACAAGCGGCGCGGCGCGCCGCGGGCGCGCCGGGAGCGCGCCGCGGGCGCGCTGCCGGCGTGCATCGGGTGCGCTATTGGCATTTTGTATGAAATAATTTTGGAAAGGCGGCGCAACCTTGGCACAACCGTGGCGTGCCGTCTCGACGCCTGTCCAAAATTCTTTCATAGAAAATGTATAAGAAGGACGTGGTGCAAAAAAGATTCAGGAGGTGCGCTTATGGCACGCCCGCGCCCGCGCCGCTTGTGTTTGACCCGCGCCTAAGACTTCAAAGAGACCAAAAAATTGCCTCTCTTTGTCGAATAAAGAACGATTGAACCACAGAATACTTAATAATAGCTAACGCTAACTGAACTAAAACAACTAATTTTCATGAAATTACTAAGTCTATTTAATTATTTTTAGTTGAAAAACAAACCAGTAAAAAGAGAATTAAATAACAAATTCAAGTTTCTGAGAAAATGTTATCCTCTTATTTTAAAAGGATTACAAATAATGTAAACACAAATTTAAATTGCGCATTGAGAACCGGAGATACTAATTCTAATTTAGTCGTCAAAGTACAATATTCGAAGGCTTTTTCGTTATAATCTTTCTAAAGTAATTTTAAAAGAGTAAAGAAATTACTAAACGAGTCTTTCTAAAATAATTAAAACCTTTTTAGAAATAAAGGGATATTTTTTTCTAATTGTTGAAGATATTCACTCTTCTAAGCAGAAATCTGATACTACAATACAATTTGTATAATTGGCTCAAAGATATCTTGGAAATATCAGAGAAACCTCCAGCAATAAACTAGATATAAACTTCCAGCAATAAGAAAGGAAACATTAAGAATTAAATTTTCCTTCCTCTTATTGGCTTCCAAATGAAAACGTCAAATGTTAAATAAATGTTGCCTTCTTTTCTTATAAACCGATAATTATTGGGAGTAAGAAACAACTCCAACCTCTGTATAAAATTTTATTTCACAAAAAGATAAGATACAAGGCAATAATTAACTCGTTGTAATTTTTCAGAAGCATTCAAAGTTCAAATAACCAAAGCTCGATGGTTACTTCATTATCATAAAAACAGAACAATGAGCTTCACACATTTTTGTACACACTATCAGAACAAAGGAAAATTCGTAGCAGTGGAATAACGTAAAGATAACTTTTACAAACGAAGTCCAATTACTACTTTTCTATAACAATAAATCAATATCAATAAACGCCTGATCCATATAAGCATTTGTCACTAAACGTGCAGTGCTGAAATAGCTCTGAATCCCATGAATCAACGAGATTGCCGTGGCAGAGAAGTCACGTATGACTAGGTACTATTAGTGCGTTTAACTGCGAACGTGTTGAATGCAATTATAGGCCATAGTGACATCTGCATTTATATTGGTGAATTCTACCTTTTTCAGCTGTAAAATGAAGTGCTGATTGGTTCGATTTTCCCGTAACATTGTGTTCAAACAGAATAACTGATTGTAGATTATCCGAAAAGTTTGATGTTAAATTTTCCGTTTGTTTGCTATCGAACTGTTTTGGTCGTCAAACGTCTATCTACTGTGTTTTTATTTTATTTTTGTACAATATTTGTACAATAGTGTGTATAAAATTGAATTGAAATAAAACAAATCACTCTTATAAGCTTACGAAGAAGATTATACTTTGTAGTAGAAGGTAAATGTAACGACCGTACCTACCGATTTTGAACCGAAAAATAGAAATTTGTCATCTCAAATTTTTAAAACAACAATAGAAATAAATCGATATTAAATTTTTATAGCAAAGCTTTAAGCTCTATTTGTATTAAACAAACGTACGTCCTCAATATCTTTAAAATCTAATGCAAAAGTTGAAAATCTCCACCCAAGAGGACGTATATCGTTCCATAATGAATTGAGTTAGAACTCAGAACACATCGACTTATACCACCCATATAATGGAATGTCAGTGGTCCAGTTAATTTCCCAATGGAGATAAATAAACTATAATATTATGGTTCTTGTCTTATATTTGTTTTATGTTTCTACTTTTGCTAACTATTAAAAATAAAGGTGTACCGTTTTAAGATACACCTATATTTTTAAGAATGACGTCTTTTTTATTTATTGTTTGAAGTATACAGTAAGTACATATCAAAAATTAATATCATAACAAACCCAACCACTGTAATATTGATATTTATTGCAATTACATATTATGAATGTTCATTTATTATTCATTTACTTTCTGAAATAATAGTTCCACACGTTTTAACTCAATTCGTACATAACAAATTCTCTGCAAAATATAGTTTGAAAATTAAATTGTAGAGTTAATATAGAAAGTCAGCGCAATATTTGCGACGTGAATTAATTTCTGCATTTAAACTCAATTTTAAACCACTTTATTCAACTTTTTTTATATAAATTTAAATTTCATGGAATATGTGTAGCAAAATATTATATATTTGCAATCGTTTACTCTTCACTTTTAAAGCCTTCGTAGGGAATTGGTTCTGATAATGTTAATTTTTTAATTATAAGCAACAATAATTTCTGTTTCCTGCTTTTAAACGATGCTTATTGAATACTATTGACCTAAGCTATTGTATTGTAATGTAAATTGTGATAGTTTATATTAAGTGTACTCTACATTAATCGCCATTGTGTGTTACTAAGTGTAATACTCGAGAAGGGCTCGACCAATTTGGCTAAGTTTTTTAACGTATTTTTAAGATAAAACGACAAAACGTGGCAATAAGACAGAACGACGTCTGCTGCAACTATAGGTCCATAAAAAACATTATAGTACTATTAATATATTCCTATGTTATATTTTAACTCAAAATATAACATTATCGGGAAGTCAAAGTATCATATTTAAACCACAGATAATTAATATACTATTTTAAATTATGATATAATCTCAATGTGTATTTCACTAGGTATAAGCTTAGTATAAGCTCTGACGCCAATACACACAAAACGATAGCGTTCAGTAAGATGATCGCAAACTTTAAGTTTCAAAGCCTGTTAAGTAGCTTAATGACAGATTTAAAACAAGTCATTACTTGGCAGATACTTAGTAATATCCTGACTTGTATAAACCAAAATTTGTTTAGAATTTAAGTTAAAATTTTAATAATAACTCAAGAAATTGAATTTCTGCGCTTTGGCTTTTTTTTTAATGTTTATTTTTAGGTATTCCTTTCACGTACTTAGCGATTTTTGGTGAAATTTTTGTGTCTGGAGATGATAATTTTTGACTGCGGTGAATTCCCATGGGAATTTCTTTTGAATACGTAGTCGAAGCCGCGAACAGAAAGCTCGTTGTACTAATGGGAAATGTGACAAAAAAATCATTATCAATTTTTTATTCATTTTTCATTATCAATCCTACCAAATATAGTGACTTAAAAATCAATAGAGGATATTTAAAACGTTCACCCATAAACCATTGAATTGACCAAAACCACCAAAAGAGCGTAAGGGCTTGTTCAAACATGCAAACTAAATAGCCGAAGTGAGCCGGTTCGAATGAGCCGTAATTGTGTCTGATCAGGTGCACGGGCACGCGCATGTTAATATTGACACGTCGCCTTCCGGTCAGCGGCAAATATTTTGATGTACTTTTCGAACTTTTAAAATTCGAACACGGCTGCGGCGTTCTGGAACGCTTTTTATTTTTTTGGGTCTGTTGTTTTAGTTTTTTTATTATCTTGTTTTTTTTGTGGCCTGATATAGAAACTCTTTACATGTTTTTTACATACATGCTGTGTATTTGTATCTCGTATACAGTTGCTTCGTAAGTAGTCCGTTGAAAGGAAGTCATTCAAAGGAAAACATTATGAACTGCACGTACATGGCGCAATTCATTAATTAGTATAAGTCTAATTGGCTTTACTTTCGTGTAACGTGTAACATAAGTCCATTTACGTAAAGGATAGAAATGTGGTTGCCATTAAAACTTTTTCAAGTCGTTCTTATTCCCATAGTGGCGTATATGGGCGTACAATCTCGTAAAAGCCATAACAATTGGTTCAAATGCATTAAAGGTTCTCTACTCGAGTGTACGCTGAAGTAGAATTATGGTCAGATGGACGCATGGAGAGCTCGTGGATTTCCGCGACAATAACCCTTATCGATGTAGTTATCGGAACGGGACTCGGTCGAAGTACAGTTGTAGAAAAAAGTTCATTTCTTATTTATATTTTTAGTATTTGTGTTAGTTCTTATATTACCTTGCATAGATCATTATTCATTCCTCTTACCGCAACATCTACCTTTTTTCATACATTCTGCGATATTATTCCGAAATTCAATTGACTTTAATAACATCATTGAAAACAAGATATAAAATTTGATTAGGTCCATTTGCAGTATAAAAAAATATCTAAATAATGTATTTGGGAGAAAGTATTATAGAGATGTCCATTTACCCTTATATTTCTAAATTCACTCTCCAATAAATGAGACCCAAATTTTGTCATATTCCCGTCTAGACAGTCTTATTATAATCCATTTCAGTTTACCTCGGTATCAGTAAATATTAAAACCTTGAAATAAAATCAATCTGAGGCTTTACATGTATAGTATGGTCATTTCAGAATGTTAATAATGTTGGTTTCGGGTTTGAGGTGGAATGCTGTGAATTTAATAAACTTGAATAATAATTAACAAATATATAAAGTCATAACTAATAAAGCAATTATACTTACTTGATTATAATATTTAATTACGGTGTAATTAAATGAAATATTCCTAAATTAATATTCTTTTAATAGTAAATTAAAAGCGCTGTCCTTTACCAACTGGTTCATATAATCATTCATAAACTTTAGATACGTTACATTTAATAACAACAGCCTTACTACTGATAAATTGAGGCAAACATTTTCTACAGCGAGCAAATTACTAATGTACTGATAGTAAAATCACAATATAACACGTCAGCTTTGCTACTCCCATTATGTGGTAGGTACGAATGCAGTGAACGAAATCGATTCTCAATTCACAGTGTATTGCTTACGTTAAAAATTCCGACACTCACTAATTACCCCGTAATTCGTTTTGCGATGCAGGATTCAGACAGTGTAAGCGCTATTTACGGCGACATAAATCTGTACGCGACTGTACTTGCAATTTTGAGACTTGGACGGTCACATGCAATTCTTTGATGTGATAATGATTGTAGGTTTGGACAGTTTCTATGTGTATTCTGCATTCAAATGTTCTGAGAGGATAAAGTACCTAATTAGAATATGCTGCAACAGAAATGTGTAAAGTCTCATTAGATTTTTTAAAATGAAGAATACTAATCTTATTTCTTTGTTAAGAAGAAATAATATCAACATTTATTGAATGAATATTCCAGAAAAGGTTATATTCTAGAATTTCTAGGATATCACTTCCTAGATATTCTTTAAGACAATATTTCATATTACACTTTAATTTTCTGTTTATTCTGATAAGAAGGTCAGTTTGAAGTAAATTGATGAAGTTTTCGTAAAGGAGAGGAAATGCAACATCAAACAGAACTCTGCATCATAACAGTTCCTATATGCTACTACGCTTGCTTTGATTGCTTGATTCCCACGTGATAAATAGTCTTGTTCAGTCGTTTATTTCCTTGTAACATCAAAAGTACGACACCTTTCTTTTTTACCCTTGTTCTCTTCGAGCGGTAACCTAGACGAGACATAATTATTCAGTGCATGTACCTACGCTAGCCGATAAATATAGTATCGTTTTTTATGCCCTATGAGGATGCGATATAAAAAATACCCATAACTATTTCCCAGGCTTCATAAATATATTCATTCTTATCGCAATTTATATCAAAGACAAGTAAGTGTAATGAAAAGAACGCCATCGTTCCCGTAATAGGATCTAGGATAAACTAGCTGACTATCTGATTTCCCTAAAAAGGAATAAATCGTTTTTCTGCAGTTAATTTATTGAAATTCTTTGCAAATACCGTTTTTAAGGATTACCTGCATCCGTGTGAAGTTCTTTTAAATGATTTATCATTAGGGCAAAGTTTTGTATAGTCTGTTAAATGTTGGCTATTAAAACTTTATAATTGTTATAACTTATGGTGTAAACTGTAACTGATATTTCCTCGAACTAGAAGTTTCTCCGTTCGCAGTGTGCTTTGTTCGTTAAAAACACTGGCTTAAATAACATAAAATATTTTAATACGAATTTTATGTAATCATTTTGGTATAATATTACCAATCGATAGATATACATACTAGACTTTAAAGAAAATAGTATAAATTTAACTACTATATAAAAATAATTCAGACATTGACAAGTTACAACATAATACCAGAAAGACTTTTTATTTGAAAATACATTCCATTTTACGAAACCAAAAAGAAAGTCTGTCTTTATTTAGATAAGACCAATTTTCTCAATAACTGCTGTATTTTTATTCATCGCAGTTCAAGCAAAACTCTCAGTGAACAGAGAGACAGACAAAAAATACCAAAGGGCATGAATATTGAATATGTTTTATACCTTAACGAATAGCTTTTATTATAATTATGCATATTCAATATGCAAGAACATCCTGATGAAGTTTTGTAGTAGTCTAAATTATATTGCGATATCTGATCATTTTACGGATTTAAAAACGAAAAAACAAATGTATTTCAGATTTGAGCGGTTCTTATAAAATAAAAGTAAAACTAAATATATAAATAAATTATATAAGTACTAAAACCTTCCTCTTGAGTCACTCTCTCTATTTAAAAAAACCGCATCCAAATCCGTTGCGTAGTTTTAAAGATTTAAGCATACATAGGGACATAGGGACAGAGAAAGCGACTTTGTTTTATACTATGTAGTGATGATGACTAGGCTAGGCTTTTGGTATAATTTACCTCTAGCAAAGGTTTACGGAATCTAGCTAGAGTTATTAACATTATATTATAAATGCATCAGTTTGTTCATCGTCAAAGGGAAACAATGAATTTCTAAGCAGGATTACAGCTTATGCTAATATCAAGAACGGCTCCACACTGCAATATGCGGAAAAGTGCATTATTGTGGAAAAATATTATCAAATTGCTTTTGTTCTTTAATTTCATGCTCATACTCATGGTTGAGTAATTTTTGTGTTAAGGGGATATTTGGTCACTGCAATTTGTCTGACTGATTAAATATAACATTGTAATAGTTATCTTAATAACATATCAAAAAATCAGACATTTAAAAATAAATTAATTTCTTTTATTGAGCTTTAAATCGTGTGATAAAAGTTTTGGCTCAGGTAGCGCAGGTGTCACTGGTAGAGCTCCACAAACATTCAGATATTAAAAAGTACACTAGAGACTACTGTGAACCGAAACTAATATGCTTTAGAAAATAAGTTGTGTCTTACGGTTCTGGTATCTTACTCTATTAGTCTATGTTCAATCTCATTACAGGGAAAAACTATTTTTCTATACAGTTTTATAAGTTTTATAGTGAACAAAAGCTTACGAACTCAGTTTCTTCAAGACAATGCAGTTTTAATGCTCTCGGAAAAGTTCATGTAATGGAAAGTAATTGAAGTTTAATGTTCAATATTATGGTACTCGTCCTTGTAGTAGTAGTATTGTTAGAAATATAATATTTTGAATTAATAGCATTATTTATAGTATTACTTCTTATGTCCTCTTGTAGGGTTATGGGGCACATACCTTTAATACGTTTCACTGATCGATTTTATTTTTAGTCAGCCTTTTGGGTCCTACCAGATCGAGACAATTTTTTAAAGTCTCCACCGGGATTCGAACTTCTTGGTTTTACTCTCACTGGTTAACCACTGTACCAAAGAGGTGGTCATAATTTAGTGTTTGTAAAAAATGTAAATTTTGTTTGTTGTAATGGTAGAATGCTTAGAATGTGAGAGTTAAGTACGATACTAACTTCGAACATAATAACTTGTTTGTGTAAATAATATGCCTTATTTTTAGTGTGGTTCTGAGGATTAAACTTGGGACTGATTACAGGACTCGGTTGTAGTTGTTGTTGCTAACAACTACATCAAATTCTTATCAAGTATGTTTATTTAAACTCAAAACTTTCAAAGTCAAATCAAAACATTTCTGCAACGGTGATAATAATTAATGCTAACATTATTTTAAGACGAATTTATATCATTCGTATTTTATCAAACTAATTAGTTGATCGTTATCATAATTGTGAATACCTGTTTAGTCTAGTTTTTCGTACATGAGTTTTATCATTATATCAAAAAGCTCTACGAAGCGTGATTTTATCTTTAATTTTATATAATAGTAATTCATGAACATTAATAATAATTATTGGCGTCTCAAAATCGACTTAGTAATTAAACTATTTGTTAACAAGATACCTACCAACTTTGTTTTCGATAAAGGAAAAATTTTCTCATAAGTTTCAGAATCATGATTAATCATATATCTATTGGCTCGTAAAGAAAATCCATCAGTGCAACAGATCGAATACTTCCCTCAGTAATATCACATATCTTCAAGGATATACAAAAAACGATAATCACCAAAATTAATCAGAACGTCAGATATTAATCATACAGCCATTATACTTCGCAAACAAGGCGAGGGTATTAATATACCGGTGTTATTTAATGCTATTATTAACCTTTGCTCAATGAGAAGTTGCCACATCCGCAGTCCCTGTATTCGCGATAATGTTCGCAATTTATCATGATTAATCGATTAATTTTCATACACAGGAGATTATATGAACATGACAGTTATGTTTAGTGTGTCCTAATTGATTGCAGCTCGGACGTTGGAACATCACTGCCCTTTGCAGCTTGATACTGTGTACTGTTAACTGTTCTTACAATATTTATTTTGCTCACTAGTTTTCCAATCACAAACTACTTTAGGACTGATTGTAAAAGAAAGAAAAAATAATTTGAGTTGAAATTAAATTGTAATCAGTGATCCTTTACTTTTTTCATTAAATAGAGTCATGAAAGTTTTTGAAAGTGCTTTTAATACAAATTTAGCTGAAGACTCGAAGTTTTACCACCAAACTAATAACAAAGTTTCACTGAATTTCATACTTAAGACGAATTTTACTATCTAATTGAACATTTTATAACTATCCCGTGAAGCGTGATGTAAATAGGTTCATTACAAATTTACAAGGAAGGGGGTAGAAATGAAACGAAAATGTGCTTACACTATAAAACTATACTTAAAATACAACAAAAATTTAGTTTCGCGCGGTGAGATCACTATTGCTATTAGGAGGCGCGAGTCGCGCGGCGAGTAAGAGAATATCGCGTTTTTCTTTTGGGAATCTCAGTTCTCTGGCTGCGACCCTGGCGGCCCGGAGCTCTCTCTCTGCCCGAGCGAGTTCGTTGCGTATGACGCCTCCCCCGGTGGCCGCCGCCTCTCTCTCCCTGGAGGCCCACTCTCTGGCCATCTGTTCGCGCATCGCGTCGTCGAGGGCCCGCGCGGAGTAGTGGGCGACCACCTCTTGTCTGGAACATTGACGCTCGCGCATCGCCCGTAAGGACCCGTTCCAGTGCAGCAGCTGGAACACCGTCATCAGTTCTTGGAATTCCAGCATCGTTCGGCCTTTGTTCGCTTCCAGCATGAATCTGTTGAAAATATTGGTCATGTAGATCGGCTTATACAATTTGTGATTGGTAAATACTAAATACTAATACAATATTATATATGAACATTTTTGATTACACGAGTAATGATGTAACTTTTATGCTTGTGTGAAATTATGTTTTGTGAACATTTAATAACAAAAAAAGATGTTGTTATAATATGATTATAATAACATCTTTTATGGTCTGATGTCAACTACATATTTTCATTGTAACACAATCGGTATTATTTAAAAAACACCCCCATTTATAAATTCAACTAAGTTTTATAATATTAATTATTCAGCTAAGCCCCTCTTAGGTATATCATCCTTACCTAAAAGCAGCAATCCCCGCGCTAGGATCCTGGTGGTGCGCCGCCGCGTCCCCCGCGAAGGAAGCGCGGGCCTCCGCCACGGCCTTCTCGATGAAGTGCTCAGAGATCCGTCTCGACTCGTGTTCATTGAACACACTGTTCATTAGAGCTATCTTGGCAGCGCTGCGACGGGCTTCTGCTTTTGTTGGACAGTTCTGTGAAAGAAATATCTTGTTATTTGGTGTTTGGAGTGATTATCCCATTAGAGTATGGTGAAGCTATAGATATTTTTGTATCAATGTATACTTATGTTAATAATACTTGTTTTACAAGCTAATTTTGTTTTATTTTTGGAAGCTTTAGCATATGCATCGAATTATATTCACAAATAATAGGGATATAATATAAGTCATAAGAAAATAGGAAATACTTTATAAAATTTAATAAAATTCCATCACATTTTGACTAATAGCGCAATAAATTTATTAGAGTATTTAGAGTAATAAATATACTTAGTTACCAAATCAATTATACGATTAAGTTAAAAGCTCAGACAAATAAGCTTAATTATTAAGATTAACGGAAAAATGATATTTTTACTCGAGAAAATTTGGGTTCATTTATATCTAGCTGAAAATTCAACGATTTTAGTAATCTCATTTATTAATTGAGACTGTTCTCACCTAAATCAAACTTACAGACAATGTCCAATGTTTATATAGTTATACCCATAGAAATCTAAATAACAAGACACATAGAAGTGCTATAATTTCTATGGTTATACCTATTTCCAATTAACAGTAACAAAATGATATGTTCCGATTAACTAATATTGCATGAATATTGTAACCATACATAAATTTTCCTTAATTCCATCATTTCTAAACTTTTACACAACATCGTAAACGCAAAAGCCAAAAAAATCCGTTCACGAAGCTTTGCAAATTCGGCCCGCCGACAGCTGACATAATTATGACGTCACCAGCAATTAGCCATGACTCATCAATAATCGTCTCAGACACTCGGTGAATGAACCGCTAATAGTAATTTATTGCATAACGACTGGATAAACACGGTCCGCGACATCGACGGTTATGCGAGCGTTTTGGGAAATCATTTGCATATGTGGCTGGTAGTCAAATATTGTTAATTTGCTCACCGCGAATTTTTAATTCAAATAATTATACAGGATGCGTATTACGGATATATTATGCTGTTTGCTTAACTTATTTTATGATTTTAATTCCTCTGTACTTTTCTGTTTTCGAGAAAAAGTCTAATTGGGCAGTAAAGTGGAAACAGTCTCAAGTAGAATTTCACTAAACAGAACTGCTTATGATAGTATAAAGGTCTCGAACGTTCTATAAGGTTCCCGAACGAATTACCTGAAAGCTACCTAAGCATGCTCCACCGCGCCGGTCATCAGTGACACGTAGCCCGCGTAGGGCGGATGGGCAGACGTCACCGACTCGTATATCACCTTCCCAAACCACTATTAGGCCAATTGAAATTCTGGAATGTTCTAGAAGGTTCTCGAATTACCTGAAAGCTGCCGAAGCACGCTCCACCAGGCAGCGTGACATAGCACACGTAAGGCGGGTGGGCAGCCGGCACCGACTCGTATATGACAAGCGCGCCGCTCCCTCCACTGGCCGTGCTGCCGTTCCGCGATGCCTTCATCTGCCAGAACTCCTGCAACGCTTCTACTACGTTCACGGTTGAGAGGACACCGTCCGCTGTGGAAAAAAAAGGTTTTAATTATGTTTGTATAGAATTATTTGGTAAAGGAAGTCATAACGAATTATGTCGTTCTTGTTTATTTATTTTTATATTTATGCTATATATAACAAATTGTGGTATAATTGTATACGATTACACGCAGTATGGTAACTGGCTTTGATTCCAGACTGACTTCAATAGAACTGGCCATAGTATATTATACATACTTCATTTCAGTAAATATTAATAATGATCGTAAAAGTTTAGTCTATTGTATAATTTTATCACAATAAGTAAATTTTATTACACTAATTAAGAGATACTCTTATCTATTAACGTTTAATTTCATAATGAAAACAACCCATCTGCCAAAGTAATAAAAGAAAACCTCAGTTACATCAAGAAAGAAATTATAATTAGTTAAGTTTTATCGTCCAGTATTTCGCAGAAGTCTTTAGAAAATATAGATCCCTTCGCACAAGTTCTTCAAAGAAAAACGTTCAAAACACGAACATAATTCACGTTGACGGAAACATTTACAAAAGGTGTCCAAGTTAACGCATAAATTGCCGCTTTTAATTAAATCGAGGTTTATCAGGAAAATTTTATTATAAAGAGGACTCGGAGTAGCTTGTTTCAAGTACTTAAGCAAAATCGTTTGTAAACAAATTTTATCTTGAGATGTTGCAATTCATCAAAATTGGTACAGGGAATTAACTTTTACCCGCCACAAGGAAAGTCATAAAAAGTGGATAAATAAGATAGGCGTTTTGTTTGACAATTATTTGATAAATGAGATAAGTAAGGATTCCAATAATATTTCCTGCCATGGTTGAAATGAAATGATTTTGAAATGATTACGTGAATAAAATTAGAAAAAAAAAACTTGGGGTGACATACATGCCAAAAAAGCATATCTATTGTTCTTTTCTCTTTAGCTGCTTTGTGTCAGACAATATGCCAGGTTACCTTCTATATTATCTTTTACATTACGACACAATTTAAAAAAAAATGCTGTAAAGTGTTTTAACAGATTTATCAAAACAATAACATAATAATCCTTGGATACAAATTTTATAAAACCAACAACGCTCATAAGTTTCATCATACACGTTCCCACATCGTAGGAACAATATTATGTAAACTTTACCGATACTCGCATCAGATTACATTCAATATAGCGACTTTCTATTCCCAAGATATTTGTGGAAACCGTGCGAAAACTTATAATAGTGAGGGGATTATGAGATTATGTCTATGCGTTACTTGCTCTATGTGATCCCATTTGAAATTCTGGGAATTTAACTTTTGTGTAGTGGTATTTATCAAGGAATGTTTATTCGGAAGCTGGCTTTAAATGTTTTACGTAAAATATGTAGTGTTATTATTAATTTTGTTTTATTTATTGGCACTTTGACTCTATTGAATGCTACGAGTAGTTGTAGTAGTGAAATCTATTAAATGTTGTTTAAATAATATAAGTACCTATACTAGTTGTCCCGGCAAAAGCTGCCCTGCCTTTCTCTTATGGTTGAGGCGTATTGTTCGATTCTCAGATCTACCCGCGATATGCACATAAAATTTCATGATTGGAGTACCTAATTTAACTTCAAACACCGTGACACGAGCATTTTATATATTAGACTAGCGGTCCGCCCCGGCTTCGCCCGTGGTACATATGAAAAATAGATGTTGGCCGATTCTCAGACTTACCCGATATGCACAGAAAATTTAATGAGAATCGGTCCACCCGTTTCGGAGGAGTATGCAGACTAACATTGTGAGTTGTGACACGAGAATTTTATATATAAGATTTACCTCAGAGATTAACAATAATTGCATTATAAATTAGCATAATACTGTATAGTACCTACTTTCCATGCAAGGCAATTATAAATTACAAACAAAACAGGTTCAGTATCGTTTTAATAATCTTATTCATCACATAAATATTGTACCACATTATTCGCTTAATTGTCCAACTTATTCCGCACCTTTTACGGCATCACCGAACATCTGCATGCCTTTTTACGGAATGACTTATAAGGCCTAATGTCCATTAATATATAGCTGATGAACGTAAATTAGAAAATTCTTTTCTTTTCTGTATTGAGTCAATGACTCGTTAATTACTCGATTGGAATAATTACAATCACTTTTATCGATAAATTTATCTTTCTTACTTTCAAGTAGAAGTAAGATATGTATTATTTACTTTTTTTGTACTTAGTACAATTTGCCATTAATAACAAAATATTCTGAACTTAATTAAAAATAACACAAGTAATGTGGGCATGGATTTTATTATCTACACTAATATTATAAAGAGGAAAACTTTGTTTGTTTGTTTGTTTGTTTGTTTGATTGCAATGAATAGGCTCATAAACTACTGGACCGATTTTGATGAAATTTGGCACAGATAATCTTTAGACCCTGAGAAAGAACATAGGCTACCTTTTATTGCGAAATATGTACCACGGGCGAAGCCGGGGCGGACCGCTAGTCTATACATATAATAAAATCGTAGGAAAGTCAAAACTGTACATTGAATATTTTTTTAAAAGAATACATAATCCATGATCTATAATCGATATAGAAGCCAAAAATATAGTTTTTAGAATTTTTGTCTGTTTGTCTGTTTGTCTGTTTGTCTGTTTGTCTGTATGTTTGTCCGAGCTAATCTCGAAAAGTACTGCATAGATTGACTTCAAATTTTGCATGAATATTACTAACAGGTCGTGTGAGGTTTTTTTAAACATATTATCATGCTATCACCTCCGGGGGAGGAGCTGTGAACCTTTACTTTTCTTACGTATTCCGTGAACTACGACAGCGTACAATCTAAAGACTCATGTTTAAATGTTGTTTTTGAGTAAGCCATGCTATTATCTAGCTTTACACTATAAAAACTACGTCATTTACGTTATTTGGGCAGAGAAACTGTTTAATGAATCTTAGTACTATAAAGACAAATTTGATTCAGCGCCATCTATGAGATTTCGTAAAAATCAAATCAATTTACATGTTAACACTACTGAACACAATGTTAAAAATTAATAATTTAAATAAAATTATGTTATTTATTTATTTAACTCTTTAACCCATATCTTCCCTTCCCTATAAGGTGCGCTTATAATTCGTGTGAATATACTACATTTTTAAAAGTGAGGGTAGATGTTTATTATTTTAAGTCAAACTAGACACCATTACAGTTAATCTAATATTGATTGTGTTCATTGGTTACATTTTTAAAAATCTTCGTGTTTTAATAATTCGATCACGAGGCGGGACTCTAATACAAAAAGGTTAGTTCGTTGATAATTATTATTCCTTCATCATTTACATGTTGTTAGTAAAAATATACTTTGACTGTTAATACTTTTGTTCAGTATTTATCTGTATGATTATTGCTTGGTAATTAATATATTTTCATGTCGTATACCTAATTATAAACATAAGTGTGATGTGAAACTAGCTGGATTTATTTTTACACACTCACAGTCTTATATTTTGTGTTAATGTTAAAATAGTATTAATAGTGTAAATCATAATATTTTTTCAAAGTTAAAAATATTTCCTTTTTTCTGATGGTGTTGCCATCGAATTAAACCGCGCTGTCGTTTCGTTCACAAAAAGTCATGTTATTAGGACCGAATATGTAGCCGCCTCAACTTACGGAAACGAGAGTAACCTGCGTTGTCTGTTAGTTATTATATAGTCGAATTTAACGTTACATGGAAATTGGAATCTAAATATATGTATACCTACTTATATTAAATCTGTAGAGGTCAATTCTGCACATGAAATATATTTCCTAAATAACTATCACGAGGTGATTAGAGATCGACATCGACGTCAAAAATGTTTGTCCGTCTGTCTGTCTGTATAACCGTTATAGAAACAAAAACTACTCGACGTATTTAAACGAAACTTGGTACAATTTTTTTTCATATTCGTGAGCAGAGCAGCAACTCCATTTTTAAGCTTTCGTCGCGTGTGCGTTCTTAATGCGTGTATCTTAATGGTTAAAGCTACACAGAAATCAAGTATGAAAGAAATGTTCTCCATATTATATAAAAAATATCTCCCGACATCATAAATGTCTATCTTTTATGGTTGAGCTTAGGAGTTCAAAGCTTTCTGATTATATTTGTCTACTAGCTGTCCCCGCGACTTCGTTCGCGTGGAATAGTGACTATGGGACCTATGACCATGGGCTCAGGGTGGGGCAACAATAAAAAATCATTTTTATTTTCATGCTCCCACTCCCGCGCCCACTCGCACTCCCACGCCATATGCCACGTTCAGTCCCAATCCCACGCCCACGCCCACTCCCCTTCACAATTAGTACCTACCAGATCAAAGCCAGGGTAAGCGCCCCACCCAGCCCCACCGTGGCTATGCCCATGCTGAATTACTACTTAACATACAATTATTGAGTAAATACGTACAACCATACTGTACTGTTGTACTACCATAAATAATTAAAAGAATTGTTATTAAAATTTCTTACTAAACTGAGCTAAAAAACTTACGTACCAAATTATTAAAGAAAATCAAGAAATGAAATGCCTAACCTATACCAAATAGTTACTACATATCGTAATTAAAAATTATGATTAGTATATAATATCGAAAATCAAAAAAGAAATGCCTAACTAATTCTACGTAAAATTTCTTTTAAATTATGTCATATTATTTTTTAGGAACCAGGGGGGGGGGAGAGGAGCAAATTCTATTTCCTTCCTTTCTTAAACGGATGTTTTTAATAATCTATGGTGTAGCCAGTAGCCGCTGATCAGCTTAATCGATACTCAGTTTTTATCAAATCCAGAAACAAATCCAAATTAGATCTTTCCTGTCTCACGCACGTAACTAAAGGCTGAAGAGAGAGAGAGCACGTAACTAAACCGTTTAGACGAAGAAAAGTGCATAGAAAAAGGAATAAATAATTTCATAAACTTCCCGACGATCTTTAAAAATAAATTATAACTTTCATTTTTTTCATTCCCACTTTTACCCCTATGTAGGTATAATAAGTGGATGAACCAATTTTGATACACTTTATCTAAGAACCAGCGTCGGAAAATATTCTGCCTAACAAAAAAAACCGCATCTAATTCGGTTTACCTGTTAGCCAGCTACGGTGCCATAGACAGACACACACACACACACAGAAATACATAGCGGTCAAACACATAACACCAGTCTTTTTGCGTCGGGGGTTAAAAATATAATACGACATAATTTAAAGGACATTTTATGTGGAAAATTTACCTATACACCAGGGTAGATAATTTTTGAAACAAAAAAAAATCGCAGTAGGATGAAACCCATTAGAAAAGGATATGATAAAAATGTAAGGAAAAATAAATTACGGTCAATCGGAGTTCGGGAAGTGGGACCCCTCCCACTTTTAAGAGAAAAAAATGGTTTCTCTCGATTTCTCGATAATAATAACACCTGCTAATTTTTTTCTACATATTTTAATTGTACAGACATCACTTTTCCACAATTTTATTATATGTATTGATGATGATGATTGAGATTATAACACTCTTAGTCCGTTTTAATTTTTATTCACCCGCATCAGTGCCACCTAAAAAATCTTTATATATCGAAATTCGAGCAAAGTTAAGAAAATGAGAAATAAGAGTTCTCAAGGATCGTTAGAGATAAGAGGCTTACTATTGACCGAAAACAACATGTGTTATGCCGAACCTGAAACCGCTTCACAACGAGAATTGCGGCTCACAGCTGACCGCGAACGGCATGTACTATCCTGTGAGACCGAAACCTTCACTGAGGGTATATATAACGTCTCACAGCTGATCGCAAATGGCATATTGTACTATCCCGTGAGACCGAAACCCTCACTGAGAGGGAATTACGTCTCACAGCTGATCACGATCGTCATGAAGACCGTTTGACAAATAATAGGGTGCACCATAATATTATTCGATCTCTCGAAGATGAACATGAGCATAAGCAATGACTAGAGTAGGGACGCGAATATTACCATTATTTGAGACAAGAACGATTAATAAGTTTGTTTAATGAAAGATTAAGAATTGAAACTATTGGTCTCTTTAAACGGACGAATAGCGAGAGGCCCGTCTTATTGCAAACAGATTTCGACATAGTCTTAATGACTAGAGGTAAACATAGAAGATCAATCTACAAATTCGGTGGTGTGGTCCGACAAAATAATATAAAAGTGGGTTTGCTTATAACCTCACAATTGATTACAGATCATCTTCTGTATAGGCGATATTAACGTAGTATGTTCTTTTTGTAATGCTTTAAAGTGGAGTAAGGAGTCGGCTTTCGTTTGAAGATACGCCGGAACCTTTGAAATCACTACTTTTAAGTTTTAGAGGAACATGTGCAATCTAAACAGTTCTTAGACAATATTAGCTCTTATAGTATTGCGATTTAAATGATCCTTTGGTGCTCAACAATTATTAGATGCTCCTTTCATTCTTACTTTTAAGATACAAGGTCAAGTTTATCATTTGATAGGATCCCTTTTGCCTGAAGGCCAACCTAAGTTTCTTTAAATATATTTTGTATTCGACTACGACGAATAATCGAATACAAGAAATCAATATTTCTCGAATTTAAAACTGAACTCATTTCACAATTTTAGAACATGTTAATTCATCAGGTTAATCCGTATATATGCGTTTTAAATCGACATTAGAAGCTTTTCCTCAAGATGGTGATATTAATATAAAATTGGTATAAATGCCGATAGACGGAAGTCTATCAGCACTCAGGAATTCCCTGAGCGTGTTCTAACGCCCAGGCCGCAGTATTACAATTTTTCCTACAGTAGGGCGACGAATGTATTTTCGCATAGCAACGGAGGGGAACTCGTGGGGGGTAAAGTGACGCGGGCCACGTACCACAAACATGTTTAGTTTGTGGTACCGAGCGCGAAAGAAAGTCATCGTGTTTTTAGTAAAGTTACTATGTAAACTAACGTAATTTATTACTTAGGTACATATTCTATAATGGTGCGCTCAAACTGTTAATCTACATTTAATTTAGATTATTATTTTAATTACTAAGAAATGTAGAATTTAAATCACATTCATTCATGTTTTCCTCAGATATTCGATGTCTATGATTTTCGATGATTTTAAGATTTTCTTATCAGAGTATTCAATTTTAATGTAGTTAAATTTTATAAGAGACAATTAAGAACATTCAAAAATAAAGTGTCACGTATTTTTTTTAAACGACGAATGACGAAAAACGACCGAATCGCGGACGAAGTCGCGGGCAACAGCTAGTTTAAAATATAACACAACACTTTTACTAAGAGAATTGCCATAGATAGACTTTATGGCGCGGACCGTAGCATAATATTATCTAGTCAAGATGAATCGAGATCATAAATCTACCTCGATCACATTTGATATTGGCGATACAAGTTGGGGATGACATCAAGTAGCCCTAGCCCCTATTCGTTTACCTACATAAAACTTATAAGGATTTGAATTTGCAAAATTAGGGCCTACCACAATAAAAAGTGAATTATGTCATAGATTTAAAATCAATACAAGGAAACAAGAAGCAAATATCTATCTGTACCTATACTTATTTAATTTTCAAAATATACTAAAACAGCTCTGATCTACATTCGAATATCATTCAAAAAGTGTTTACTACACTAAATGTGCGGATGTTTAGGTACTATGTTGATTTTAGCTATAACTTTAAGCACTTATACATACTAATATTGATTTAAGGTATAAATTCACCTCAATAACAGCATTGTAGAAATTATTTTCCAAGCCATTTCAACAATACCCTTACCGTACACAACTCACGTAGATTTCAACTGCATTAAGTACTTTAAAAGGAGTATTGTAAAGATATTATTGCGAAAATGTCTCGTCAGCACTTCAATTACCTGTACTTTTGAACTTTAGTGAGGAAATAACAGTTATTTCGCTAGATACTCACGAAGAGAATTAACTGAAATGGCGCTAATTACTGTGGAAGTTAATACGTAATTATGCTTTGTCTTCGTTTGTTTTTGTGTACGTATGTAATACTGTCAATCTGAATTACCTGTAATTTGTAAAGGCACAACATACGACATGTTTATTTGCTGAAGACCAGGTTTGTAAACAAAACAATCTACTGAATAACATATTATTTAAATGTAGCTTCTACATACTTTGAAAATTTTCGTCTTATCTGTACTTAATACATATTATAAAGCTGAAGAGTTTGTTTGTTTGAACGCGCTAATCTCAGGAACTTCTGGTCCGATTTGAAAAAATATTTCGGTGTTAGATAGCCCATTTATCGAGGAAGGCTATATATTATCATCACGCTAGGAAACAACAGGAGCGAAGCAACAGCCAACATATATTAGACCATCGAGCAATGAATCTAGCAATTCTCTACGCCTGTTTACACTAAAATAATTTGACATAGTGAGGTTAGAATGAGCATTCGCTCGTTTGATTTAAATGCACCGGATCTCGTACTTAAAATGACAATTTACTTTATAAAACAAAAGTATCAATTACCCAAAACCAAAAACGACAATCAACGTGTCAATTAAACCACAACAAACGGTTAAAAATCATCAATAATTTAATTCCCTCGCATCGCTGATAAATTGTAAATATTGCAGTATTTTATCACTCCCGTATCCACAAATTCCCTTGACATAATACATCTGAGCTACATTACGGGTTCGATCCCCGGTCAGGGCAAATAATTGTGTGATGAACTCAGTTATTTGTTCTTGGGTCTGGGTGTTATTATCTATATATATGTATTTATTAAATATTATATTTATCGTCGCCTGGTACCCACAACACAAGCCTTAATTGAGCTTACTGTGGGACTAGGTCGATTTGTGTAATAATGTCCTATAATAATAATAATATAATAATATTACAGGTATGTCGCAGTCATCGGGCTGAATTTGCTATTTTCTTGGATGACTAGCGCCTTCATTGAATGACGGCATTTAATTGAACGACTAAAGATCAACTGCAATATGCAACGTTCAACGTCTTGATTGGGCGTCTAATGGCATAGTCGTTGTTTTGGATACGCTTGTTCGTTCAGCCTAGTAAATTCAATCTCGTCATTCAATGAACGCGCTAGTCATTCAATCAAATAGCCAATTCAACCAGATGACTGCGACATATGCATTATATGATTAACCATAGTATGTTTATTTTAATAATTCAACATGTAATTACGTTTTGTATCCGACATTTCGACATGTTTTATGCGCGGTGTGGAGAGAGAATTATGTTATTACTCCCCTGACACTACTAACCCATACTCTTACATAGTTTGGTAAATTTATTAATCGTAAATAAAATATAGATTCCTATTTTTATTATTGCGGGAAACGAGTACACGTGGCGTTTGTCGTTTTTAATTAAACTTGAAGGACTTTCCTTGTGACTGAGTAACGGTAATCCTTTTTGTGGGCAATCGTTATTTTATATAACCGTTTTAATAAAATTTTCAGTTGCGTAATTTTGTAATAAACAATTTAGGTATAACGAAATGTTTAAAATGTTCAATTGATAAACAAATCATCAAACTATATAAATTGCATAAAAGGAACAATTAAAAAAGTGTTTAATATACAAGGTGCCCCACTGTTAGTATACCTACTAAGCTCAATAGTTTTGCATAGATACGCTGAGTTCGTAAAAAATACTTATAAAATTCCAGACGTATTTTTTTTTCGAATAGATGAATTCTTAAAACTCTATTTGTACACCCATAACAAGCAACCCGCCCAACTTTGTCACCAGCACGTGAGCTATCGTTTAAGATTATGTTTTCATAGACAGAATGCTCACATTAGCGAAGCGTTATATGCCGGCTGCGCGAAGCTAGAAAAGAAAACATGGATTTTGAGGAAAAATTTAGCAAAAAATTGTTTCTTTTTTTTAATTAATTGTTAATGTTATTAAATTAGTTGTTTAAGTATTTTTTATGTGATCAGTCTCTGCAAAACTACAAGTCCATTCGCGCTAAGTATACCAGTAGTGGGACACCCTGTGTTTTATATCTTCTCAAGACCCACACACATTACCTGGTCATTGCAAACATTAATACTAACGATGTTTATTTCCTATTAGAATACACACATCAAATGAATTCCCAACGTCTATAAAGATAATCTTAATGTTTTTACGCGAATACTAACAAAGGCGTAATAATATAAAGATCTCAACTTTCAAAAGCTCCACTTTTTTTCAAATAAATTAAGTGTTATCTTCATAATTTCAATCTACTTCTTCCGTTATTTAAACAATGTAAATATTGTTAATTACAAATTATCCAGTGGATTTATCATTAAGAACAAGGTCAATAAGCATAATTATAGTAAACTAGCGGTCCGCCCCGGCTTCGCCCATGGTACATGTTTACGTTTTCTCTACATAAAAACCATCCTCGTACTTCCAGAAATATAATAAAAAAAGAATTATCGAAATCGGTTCAGCCGTTCTCGAGTTATGCGCTTACCAACACATTTTGCGATTCATTTTTATATATAAGAAGACTAGCTTTCCGCCCGCGGCTTCGCACGCTTTGTCTAAAACCTAATAAATTATATACTAAAACCCTTCTTGAATCACTCCATCTATTAAAAAATCCGCATCATAATCCGTTGCGTATTTTTAAAGATTTAAGCATAGGTACAAAAGGACATAGTGACAGAGAAAGTGACTTTGTTTTATATGTAGTGCTGTAAATTTAAGTTTAAATACATATGTATATTCCTAAGTATATGAATGGTTATTATTACAATTTTCAATCTTTACTCAGATCATTCCTTAACACTATAATAATAGTTACTAATAGAACTTCTATTGAAGTCGGTTATAAATTATTGGAGTGGTATTTCAAAACTGAGCGGTATTTTAATACAATTTATCGTTTGAAGCAAAAGTTAGCGTTAGATCTCAACATCCCTAGATCTTTAGAATTGGCTGTTAACTTTCATTTAAATCCATCAAGTCGTGAGAAATGTCATAGATTTCAGGCCCTAGCTCGGAATTTTAGTAATTCTCTGTAGGCATTTGAATGTAACTATTATTATCTATTTAGTTTAGAAGTTAAGCCGATTTTAGAGGATAGCAACAGGGAATGAATATTTATTTTGTATATTGTGTCGTTAGACATTACTTAGGACAAAGATTCGACTTGAAATTGTGGCATTTATTTATTTATTACACTTTATTGAAATACAATCATTAAAAAACAAGAAACGATAAAAAGAAAATATGGTACTAGAAAGATGTAGTACAATAATTGGCGACTTTATCACTAAGCAGTGGTCTCTGCCAGGCAACCACATTTATTTCACAATTACAATTAGTAAATAGTAACTAGATACTAATAAATATAATGATTCTGGATATTTAGTTTATTGCAATACATTAATGAGGGCAAAGAGTTGACTACATTTAGAATTCATGATGAGAAATCTCAGGAACTACTGGTCCTATTTGAAAAATTCTTTGAGTGTTAGATAGTCCATTTATCGAGGAAGGCTATATATCATCACGCTAAGACCAACAGGAGCGGAGCAATGCGGGTAAAACCGCGGGGCACAGCTTGTAATAAAGTGATCCCTCTTATATTTTTACTAGCGGCCCGCCCCGGCTTCGCCCGTGGTACATATGAAAAATAGATGTTGGCCGATTCTCAGACTTACCCGATATGCACAGAAAATTTCATGAGAATCGGTCCACCCGTTTCGGAGGAGTATGCAGACTAACATTGTGACACGAGAATTTTTCAAAGAAGAAGATGTATCAAAAATATTTATGTACATATATGAATAAGAACTAATAACAATTACGTCTCCCTTTTTTTAATTAACCGTGATATTTATACTAATTAATATTGTGCTAATATTCTAGCAAAGGTAAATTATTATTCGCAAAATCAATGACTTAGGACATAGACTAGATCCAATTACGAGTGATGGATGTCACAAGTCGTCGCACCTTTTTAGGTACGCCGTTTTATTACAATCTTACCCAAAAAACTTTTACAAAATTATTACACAGTATTTTCTTGTGTAATAGTTAATCGAATGATATATGAAGAAAAATAGATAGATATATATTGTGTTAAAAAATCGATTAAATTTGTAAATTAATACATATTTAACAGTATTGTTACCAACAATTCAAATTTCAACTAACTTGAGATATCACGAGTACAATATGTTAATTATTATAAACACTTCCAAACTTTTGATTTAATTTTAATTAAATTAAACACAGCGCTTATGGCTTTATGTATGTCATGCTTTCTCTACTCATGCCTTCTTTCGCATAGTGAACATATTCTGATATAAAAATTATAAAACTTCTAAAACATACCAATATACGGAAAATTCCTTTATCTCCTAAGCATAGAACCCTCAAAACTTGTACATGAAAAATTGCATCTCGAATTTTCTCGAACGTTCCATCGTCCCTTCATAGCATCAGTATTGCTCTCACGATCGCTACGTGTGCTAATAAACGTTCAATGAATCGATCGAGGCTTCCCCTCCTTATCTAGAATGTTTTTACTTAAAGATAAGTTATGAATGAAAAGGACTTACTGGATTATAAACATAATAATATATTGTCCTCTAAATCAGTGAAAATGCAATCATGTCACATGAAATACTAATATTAGTAATTACGAACTTTACGGGCTTCGAAATTTAAAATTGAATTTACCACAGACCGCATATTAATTTTTAGTCTGTGAAATTAGCGACTGATGTTTCGAGCACATTCCAGTATGTTTAATTAGGGGTAAAATTTTTTGACGTATAACTAAATAGATTTAGTATGAACATAATTTTCAATTTAATATTGTTAATAGTTTAAAAGATATTTTAAATATCTCTACCTATACCTACATGAAATACGTAAAAAAATGCAGAAATAACTGTTTCTACTGCTTAAAATGACTACAATTGCGTATTTAAGGGTATATTGTTTCGCGGAAACGGCCACTAGTTGCTGAATGGGTCGGAAAAACGGCTTTTCATTAAAAACGCTTCTTTGCGTTAATCTGTAATAAAACTAAACAAAAACAATGTTTGCCGCACCTCCGCAATTTCCTCAAGATAACTTTTCCTGAATGAATTTTGTAATAGAAATTCTTATTCTAAGCTTTGAGGTAAAATGGTGTCATGTATACGGATTTCTAGTGAAAAATCAAAAAGTTTGAAGACGGCTATAGAGCATTTAAAAGATAGATGGATAGCATGTATTTCAACTCTATTCCGGAAGTTTGAGCTATGTTAGCACGTTAAAGATTTTTATGCCATTGCTTTTATATTAAATAAAATATTCAGATAATGATGGCTAACTAACAATACTAACGATATAGGATGTATGAAATAGTAATGAAAATATGCATTTAATAATATGTAATATAAATTGTCAGGCTCGTCTTCTCACGGAAACAATTTGCATTTCAACATAATATGAAATTAAATTTTTGTAACTTGTTCTATAAAATTGATACATTAACTTTCCGGAAGTAATTATTTCTACTTATAAAACACAATTTTTAAATAAGTAACGTGGTTGGAAAAACTTTTAGAGAACAACACAAAGACAGTTGCCGGAGGCAACTTTTCTTTATCTACAGGTTATAAAATCAATAGAGGTCAATAAAAGTAGAAACGTGTTTTTGAATAATTAAAATTCAAAATCAAACAAGATTCCTCCCTTGAAAAACACATCACTGAACTTCAAAATATAAAATCGCTTCACTTCCCACACACGCTCATTAAATAACATTAAACATATCAAATAAACGTACATTTAACTCCATTACATGTTGCTATTTATATCACACTAGCTGTGCTCCGCGGTTTCACCCGCGTGGCTCCGCTCCTGCTGGTTAGCGTAATGACATATTATAGCCAATAGCTTTCCTCGATAAATGGGCTATCTAACACCGAAAGAATTTTTCAAATCGGACCAGTAGTTCCTGAGATTAGCGCGTTCAAACGAACACCAAACACTCTTAGCTTTATAATATTAGTATAGATTAAACATACCTATGAAATAAATGTACATTGAACTAAATGTTGCTATTTATATCACATAAAACATTTCCACAATAGCGCTATTGCAAACTGCAGTCGCCTAAACTCGTAAACCAGGTTCACAATATAAAATCGACAATGGCCGTATCGGTCCGTACACCCTTTGAACCGATGTATTCACCTCGAAATGCTCCCTTACCCGCATAAGTATTCTAACCTCATACGGCGGAAGGTGTGGCACGCCCTAAGAGTATAAAAAGATAAGAATAGACTATTGCACGCCTCATAAGCGAAGCGTTGAGGTGGGTACTACTGTCACTTCGCGCAAAACATCTGATTTTTCAAACTTAAAATGTCTTTATGTATCATACATTGCACTTGTAAGATAATACATACACACACATATTAAGAAAAAACACTATTTTTAACGTTCATGATATTTTTGATGTCATTTTTGTTATTTAAACTAGTTAAAAAACAGTTTAAAAAAGTTCTGTCTTGGACGTCCGTGTGTCTGTATGTGCGGATCCTTTTTCTTGTTAACACGATAGCGACCGAAATACTTTACTAATCGAGTCTTTTTTTTTCTCTTACGCTTGAGTATGCTCAGGAATAGAACCCTTTCATTTTTCAGGGTCTGATTCGATGTGGTTTAATTGTTATTAAATAAACAAAAATAATAATTAATAAATATTTATTAAAAAAAATTATGAGGCGTGCACTTTTGGATTTTCCAAATTATTTATTCGACACTATTCACACTTAATACTTGTAGTAAATATGTATGCTGTATGTTTATAGAATTTAGATTTTACAAAAATTAAAAATATTACGACATTTCAGTTATAGCTTAATGCAGCAGTTTTTGAAAAAAATAATACATAACATAATTAATTTTTTTAACAAAAAAAAAATAACACTTACATTGACAAAAAATAGACATGAGGACACCAGACAGTTTCATTCTTAATTTTAAAATCTTAAACATGTACAAAATTGATAATTGCGGCAACGTAGGACAAACGTATTGAAACAAACATTATCAAAAAATAATGGAATAAGTTATGTCATAAAATGTCAATGATTTAAATCCGTTACCAGTTTTTATCACAATTAATAATATCCACTGAGCTACTTGACTTCGCCTACATCCACTTGAGGTAAAAAAATGTATGTGTAACTTACACCATAAACAGTATGTCCAAATTCTCATCAGAATCCAACTAGTTTTTACGAAAAGAGTTACAAACATACATTTATACTTGAGAACAACCCTTCGCGTTAATAAGAATAAATGGAAAGGAAAACTATTTGCACAAAATATACACATCAATAGAAAGAACAAACTTTTGCAATAAGAACTTATTCGTTATAATAAATGACATGGCTAAAGCTATAATATAAACTATCACTTCCGCGAAATATTTACCTACATCTGAGCAGTATTGAAAGTAGAAACTTAATAATATATTAAATATAATTATCGTCTGATAAAATAGAAAGCGTCTTATGTTATGAGAATTGAATACGAAGGTATAATGTATATTATCATCATTACTACTTATCCATCTACTTGTCTATTATATGTATATTGCATTTTTGCATTGTTTTACGTTTTTATATTAAACGTACGTTGACGTTACGTTTTTATCTTAAATTACTTAGGTTAGACAGATAATAATAGTAGGAAGTGCAACTTATTCAATAATACGTCAAAATAATAAAGTCAACCAATCTCATAAAACGTACACATAACACAGTATAATAAATCCAATCAGCTACCAAACTAAAGACGTTGTTGTAAAGAAGTAATATTGGCGAAGTTTATAACATTTATCACGGCTTACACCCACTTATCCGCTCTTTTACGCTTTTATTTCTGCCACATTGGCGGCTCGGAGGCGGCCGATCAATCAGTATCTTATACTAACCTAGCTGGATTCTATAAGCTGCGTTTTATGTGAGAATTTGCATACTCCTATTTAAAATAACATATCATTATAGTGACTTTGTAACGGTTTTGTAACCAATACAGAAATAAGTCTGTCAAATAGAATACAGATAATAAATGCCTTTTATGTTTTAATTGTTGGTGAAATTGACATTAAAAAAAGAATAGTAATGAAATATCATCATTGAAGCACCATTATTTCTCTTAACTTCTTGTACGTTACAAAAATATAAATCAGCAACCAAGAGTTCCGAGCTAATAGCAAAAAGTTGCAACGTAAAACCTTTCCCAGGTGCCTTCTGAGTCAGACGCAGGCTTCTAAATATAGCCTTACATGTTCAAACCTGACTGTTAACAAATATAGTGCCATTAGACTTTGCTTATACATAATTTCGTATGGGAATTAACGGTAACGAGGACGTGTGAAGTATCGCCAGTTATTTATAGAACTGAATTATAGCTTAGAGTGCATGTAAATGATTCCGCTATTTATTCTGGACTAGCTTTTACCGCGGTAATATTTTATTTTATTCCTTTTGTTGGGTGGTAATCGATTCTGTTGTTAAATGGTTCGTGTTCATTCTTAGTAGTCTAAAAGTCTATGTTAAAACGGTCGCAGATTAAAGTAATCGTTTTACAAAACGCCTTAAATTAAATTTGGCTGTGGGGTAAGTATGGGTACTTTGTAAAACTTGACTAAACTGCCTCAATTACTGTAGAAACTTTTAGTTTCCATCCTATTCGATCTCAAATCTCTGTCTTATTTAAAAAATCCTGAAAAATACTGTCCAAAATAATCAAATTAGCATAAAAAACAATAACTGAATCATTATCATTGCCCTATTTTTCCTCTGCAAGGACACATACTTCCTCAGAGGAAGTTCATCTTACCATTTTTGATAAACTTAATGCAAATAAAGTATAGATAAGATACACGACATTACGAATAGCCAATATTTTCCTAGATATTTATAAAACCCAACACGGCGTAAAAGGAATATTTGCCAACAGCGAATAACTCAAGCGAACATTGCAATCATGCACTCAAACACGGACCGTATCTAGTTACTATTTACACAGATTTATTTACTTCCAAAATGTTATTTATTGTGGAATTTATATGAAATCCAAAGCGCAGCACACTCGTGATTCTACGATAGAATATGCACGATAAAATATCGCGTCACGACCTAGGATTTATATATTTGCGTTGCGATTCGTCGATAATGTAGTTTTAGCCTCGATACATGTGCGCTTTGATCTGTGAACCCGCGAAATGTTTGAAGATAAGCAACAGACTAACAGAGGGAGATATCGTACTGCTATTGAGAAAAATCAGCATAGAATGCTAATGGACTTCTTGTGTGGGAAACAAACGCTAAGCTTTGCTTTGCTGTAGGGAATTTCGCAATCTAGTGCGGGCTTTATGGAAATGTGCTTCAAATTGTTAGCTCTGTGATGACTGTTGGTTCCATCTATAGATAATAAAGATAAACATAAACTGACTGCATAATTTGATGAGCAGAGGATTTAGTAATATGATTTATTTTAATTTTTGAACATCGACTGTGGTAGGGACGAGAGAACTATAACCGTACTTTAAATAATATCTATCTTATTGAAGCAGCTTTTGAACTCTACAAATGTAGTTAAAAGTAACATTGTATGAACTTGCCTTCCCTCCTGGCATCGAAACCGAACGGACGTGTTTTATAAAAGTCAACCGAATAAAATTACTTTTTAAATTATACCGTCAGTGAGTCTTTCTTATACCACAACAACGTATACTAAGAACTTCAGCAAATTATTTTTTATTTAAATTTTCTTTCGTCTAAAAAATAATGTCAAGACTGACGCGCTCACCCCCGGGAGGTGAGTTACAACATGCACTATCCGATACAGATGTTAACAGAATAGCTACCAATGCTCCTGCTACTTCATTTGTGTCCCAACGATTAAAACGGCAGCGTCAACCTAGTGAAGATAATTTCCTGGCTTTTAAAGACGAAATGATAAAGATGCTTGCAGACTGGAAAGATAAGCAGACATCTTTAATGAATACCTTAATTACTGAGATCACTGATATCAAAACGCAAAACGCTGGTATTAAACAAACAAATGAGGAAATCCAAAAATCGTTAACATTCCTCAGTGACCAATATGATAGTATGAAACAAGCTGTTGATGATCTCACCAAGGAACGAAAACAACATCTTTCATACATAGCCTCATTAGAAACTAAGATTGAAGATATAGAAAGAAATCTTAAGGCTTCAGTGATAGAAATACGAAATATTCCGGTTCCAGCTGAGCGTGAAACTAAAACAGATTTATGTAATATTGTACAAAAAACCTGCAAAGCACTCGCGATTAATGTACAGAAATCTGACATCAGAGACACGTATAGGGTAAATGGTAAATCCAATAAAGGAACTATTGTAGCGGAGCTGGCTTCAGTCATTATGAAAAATGATATTCTGGAAGCATTGAAATCATTCAAAAAACAACATGCTGATCAAAGATTGAATACCACCATCATTGGATTAAATGGCCCAAACACCCCAATTTATGTGTCCGAAGCTCTCACTAATAAAGGAAGAAGACTATTTTTCCTCGCAAGAGCCTTCGCTAGGGCTCATGACTATAAGTTTTGTTGGTCAAACTACGGAAGAATATTCCTTAGAAAAAACGCTGATTCTCCTCATACGGAAATCAAGGACGAAGCTCAACTCACAGCACTTCGAAATCAAATGTGACTATATCCAATTTTGCATGCTTTCATTATTCTTATTATTTGTACTTTTTACTCTTATTTTTACATTAACCTTTATTTTTACAAGCGTTTACCCATATTTCTGTTGTTCAGCTTAGGGAGTGATCCCAAAAATTATTATTCAACATTCTCAAAATTTATTTATTTTTCAAATACTTATCTAAGGTATTATAATATCCTAAAAATTAAAAAAATACAAACTATCTTAATGATTTATGGGACGATATTTTATAGACTTAAGTCTTGGGTAATTCTACTAAATCTACATTCGATTCTATAAGTAATGCTAATTTAACTCAAAATATTGATAAAATTGCATCAGGGCCCTCTTTTTTGTGCAATCCAGAATCCTGTAAAAAATTTTTATCATCCGAACTATCAGAAAACAAAAATTTTAAAATCCTCACACAAAATATAAGAAGTATTAGCAAAAACTTTGCAGACTTTGAAATATTACTCTCGAGATTAGCTATTGATACTGAAATTCTTGTACTTACCGAAACCTGGAATAGTAAAACGGAATACCCCCCAACATTAAAGTCTTATGACACTCATTACACCAAGAATAACTTTAATCAAAATGACGGAATAGTTGCATATGTTAGGCAAGGCATAAACTGCACAGTTGAAGAAGTAAACATTTCGGATGCAACAAGCATACTTATAACTATAAAAAACGACATAGCTATTCTGGGTATATACAGGTCTCCATCCTTTAAAAACACAAACAACTTCTTAAAATCTTTACATAATTTTTTAATAGGTGCAAAAACATTTAGTAATATAGTTATTATAGGGGATTTAAATATAAATATAAGTCAAAATAGTATTGACACAAGTGCTAGCGAATACTTAAATTTATTATTTAGTCATGGTCTTTTACCCGGACATTTGTACCCGACAAGAGATAGCAACTGTCTGGATCACGTAATGATTAAGTCAATATACCAGTCAAAAACCATAGTCTTGGACGCCCCGTTGACTGATCATGCACTAGTTCTTACTTGTATTGTTCTAGAAAATAAAATACAACCAAAAAATAACACCACTAATAAATTAATAAAATATGACTCAATTGTTTCCGAGTTAAAAAATTATGATTTTAGAGACATACTTGAATCTTCTGACGCAAACTGGTCTGCCGAACAATTAGTGTCAATATTAAATAATTTAATTCTTAGTAACACACTCAAAGTAATGACACCAAGAAGAATACGTTGTTTAAAGCCTTGGATTACGCCCGGTCTCATTCGATGTATACGAAATCGAGACCGCATGCATCTAAAATGTAAAAAAGAACCCTTGAATGAAATTATGAAAATAACATACAATAGATATAAAAATCACTGCAATAACTTGTTAAAACGTCTAAAAAGAAATCACGAAAAGTCCGAACTAGAAAAATATGCAAATAACCCTAAACTCAAATGGAAAATTATAAATTCAATTACTGACAGGCATAAATCAAAACCATCTACTGAGGCCTTGTTTAAATTAGGAAATACGAAAGAAGAGGCTCTTGACGTAGTAAACAATTACTTTGTGAACGTTGCAGAAAACCTGGCAAAAAAATTCCCCGTCATAAATGATCCAATTACCAATGATTCTATACAAATAAATTCACCTGCGAACTCAATGGTAATTCTAGAAACAACAGTACTCGAAGTAGACTCCATAATAAATATCCTAAAAAGCGACTCCTCCACCGGTCTGGATAATATACCTATGAAACTAATTAAAATGTCAAAAACTATAATTTCGCCCCTAATGTGTCATATTATAAACCTCTCCATTCAATCAAGGGTCTTCCCTCGTATATTCAAGAGATCTGTCGTTCACCCAATCTTTAAGTCAGGGAATAGAGACTGTGTAGGCAACTATAGACCTATCTCGGTGCTACCAGCGCTTTCCAAAATAGTTGAAAAAATTTTGAACAGTAGACTACTCTCATACTTGGTAAAATTTGGTATTCTCGCAGATAACCAATACGGTTTTAGAAAAGGCAGATCAACATCTCAAGCTGTTTTAGACCTTACAAATCTCGTTGCGAAGCAGGTTGATAGTAAAAATAAATGTATTGGAGTCTTCTTAGACTTGGCCAAAGCGTTTGACACAGTCTCCGTTCCTATTTTACTGCAGTCAATGTCGGATATCGGTATAAGAGGAGAACCTTTGGAGTTATTCCATGATTATTTAACCGATAGATCACAAACCGTCGTAATCAGCGGCATCTATAGTAGAGAAGTCCCAATTACATATGGCCTCCCGCAAGGAAGTGTCTTGGCTCCCTCACTCTTTCTTATCTATTTAAATAACCTCTGTAAAATTAAACTAAAAAATTGTAAGTTGTTTGCATTTGCTGACGATACAGCACTTATTTTCTATGGCAAGGATTGGAAACAAGCAAAATTATACGCCGAAGATGGTCTAAAAATAGTTGCACGCTGGCTGCTTCGTAATTTACTCACTCTTAATGTAACTAAAACGAAAGCTATGCTTTTTGCTAACAATATAAGATCATTCCCAAAAGAACCGCTTGATATAAAACTACACACGTGCAAAGCCACCAGCGACAACTCTTGTGACTGTCCCACTATAGAATTAACCCAAGAAATCAAATATCTAGGAGTTATTATTGACCATAAAATGACATGGATACCACATATTAACCAGCTTACACAAAGAACAAGAAAGATGATATATATTTTTAAAAAGCTAAGACACGTTGCAGACTACCCTCTCCTAAAACAAGTGTACTATGCTCTCGCGCAATCTATTTTGACATACTGTATTACTTCATGGGGCGGTGCAAAAAAGTCTCACATAATAGGTCTAGAAAGAGCACAGCGAGCTCTGCTCAAAGTGATGCGTTTCAAACCTATATTATACCCTACATCCGACATCTATACTGATTGTGACGTATTGACTATTAGACAGCTATTCATTAAAGCCTGTATCATGGAGCAACATACAAAAATTGATCATAAAAAAACCTTAGGACGTCAACGTAATGTTTGTCCCACGAATAAATTCAAGTCATATTCTATTCGAAAATTCCAATGCTTTCTCGGACCCATGTTATATAATAAAATAAATAAACAAATTGATATATATCGTACCACATATACTCAGTGCAAAAATAAAATACATAATTGGCTAAAATTACAAAATTATACACAAATTGAAAATTTATTCAAAACCTTGGTATAAGTACATTATTACAACGATCTACTTATCTTCAAACAAATAAAATATGTAATCAACATTATTAACTTAAATTTAATAAACAAAATTAAATAACAATATATAAAAAAAAAAATTCTAATCACAGTCACTACAAATAAAATCAATATAATATACTTAAGTACACATCCTTTTTTAAATTAAATGTTTTGTAAAATTGAGCTTAAGTCCATAACTTTCGTTGTTGTTTTACTCGTCACCAACGTTCGGTTAATTAGGTCCAATATTCTTAAGAATTATCAAGTACGCAAATGTCAAATTACCGTCTTTGTTATTAGAATTTTTGTAACTTTGTGAACGCTTGTATCACGCTTGTATTATTGTGAATAATTAGTTTATATTACATAGTGGGAAGATATTATCGTCTAAGATACAGGCTCGGCCTAGTTTAGACGATAATGTCCATAGTTTTAAGTATTGTGTTTATATAAATTGAGTGGCATACACAGTGTAATTGAAGGTATGGAAAAATAAAGATTTTATTATTATTTATTATTATGAACTTTATGAGAAGACATTTCAACAGGCCATCTGTCAAGATCTAATAACAATTACACTTCTTGAGGTCGTAATAAAAGTTTTTTTCTGTAGTTTTTTTACTGCTCTCTTTTGTTATCGTAAACATCGTTAAAGTACCTGATGCTTTTAGTGTAATTAAAAAAAATTTAACGACATCTTATTTAGTATTTTTAATTTTCATTTATAAACCGGCGTTAGTGAACTCACTTGTAATTTAAATTTTCAACGAAGACGTGATTTTAAATTTAACAACCTCACTTTTACTGACGTAAGTTGGAAATATTACTTCAAATCAGACATTCAAATCATAGACTCCAAAGAAGTTTCTTAACAAGCATGCTTTAAACTTGTTTATATCGAAGTAGCCACAGATAATCCAGCTTTACGTATGACAGATGCAGGAGACGCAATTACAAAGAGAAGTCCAACCGAATGTTGGAAATATGGTGAACTTGTATTTACCCGATAGCAAGACTCTTAACGACCAATACAGTTGGAGAAAATAAAAAATAAAATCGTATGAGGACGAACGTATTCTACTTATTTCGTTTCTGTATTTTTAGGTCTCCGTTTTTCATTACGTTTCGTATTATGGCTCGGTTGCTATGTCGTTTGTGATATTTGCTTTTAATTTTAATATTTGTAGGAATTTGTCGCATTTTTTATCCTTGCTTACTCATATCTATAATAATTATCAATATTAAATTATATTATCACAGACAGGTATATTTAGTACTAAAAGTTCGACAGTTAGTTCTAAGATTTTGATGAAATATGAGTGTTAAAACAATGTTGTGTTTTGAATGAATCATTACCAATATTTGTAGGTACATATTATTAAAAACAATCACGAAATGTTACTTTAAACAAATGAAAACCCTTGATGTTATTTAGATGTCACATAACTCTATGGGTAATTATACCCTTCCTTATCTCCTTGACCGCCTCCTTGGTACAGTGGTTGACGCGTGAGCGTAGAACCGAGGGGTCCTGGGTTCGATTCCCGGTGGAGACGAAGAAAAAAAAAATGTCTCGGTCTGGTAGGACACAGAAGGCTGATCACCTACTTGTCCCTAAAGAAAATCGATCAGTGAAACAGATGTATGCATAATGCATCTGCCCCTTACCCCACTACGGGGACACGGGACTTCACTTATTCTCTCCTAAATGTTAAAACAATACAAAGCCGTACAACGTTATTCATTCATAATTATTATTTCTATTTTCTTTATTAACCTATCACATTTTTAAATAATTTGGAAAATCCAAAAGTGCACGCCTCATAATTTTTTTTTAATAAATATTTATTAATTATTATTTTTGTTTATTTAATAACAATTAAACCACATCGAATCAGACCCTGAAAAATGAAAGGGTTCTATTCCTGAGCATACTCAAGCGTAAGAGAAAAAAAAAGACTCGATTAGTAAAGTATTTCGGTCGCTATCGTGTTAACAAGAAAAAGGATCCGCACATACAGACACACGGACGTCCAAGACAGAACTTTTTTAAACTGTTTTTTAACTAGTTTAAATAACAAAAATGACATCAAAAATATCATGAACGTTAAAAATAGTGTTTTTTCTTAATATGTGTGTGTATGTATTATCTTACAAGTGCAATGTATGATACATAAAGACATTTTAAGTTTGAAAAATCAGATGTTTTGCGCGAAGTGACAGTAGTACCCACCTCAACGCTTCGCTTATGAGGCGTGCAATAACAATGTTGAAAAATTCAAAGGAAAATATTTATAAAGTTCGATAGAATTGTTAAAGGCCTCCCTTCAAGCTAACGTTTTTTAATGTCACTCGTAAAAAACATCGAAACAAGGAATATGAATGTAGAACGAAAGTGTCATTTGTTTTTTTTTTATGTTGACAGATGACAGCAATGTCAATTTTCCCTCCAATACAGTTTTTTAATACCGTGTGTATTTTTATTATCTATGGTCAATATTTAATAAAAAAATATTGCAACTGCAAACGTTTCACTTTATTTTCAGCAATCCAATTTCCGCAATCAACGAATTCGATGCAATTTTGATAGATTTTAACTCGTCACACTTATCTAACTAATACGGTTATGATTGAAACGGCCGGAACATAAATTGAAGTGAACGTTCGATTTAATTGAGCACTAAAGCAGAGATAACGTATTTCTCAATTATCTATAAAATAACCGTTGTTGTTCGTAGACCCGGAAAATAGTCACAGATTTGTTCTAAGAGCTGGTGATCTTTTTATTTGTGTAATTGAATAATTTTAAAGATATTTCAGAAGTTTTACCAGTAGACAATAGACATGTCTACTATTGAAAAAAAAATATGAAAACACTCCTGTTTCTAATAAGGCTATTAGTAATTAAAAATAAAATATTTATACTTAATCAAAAAATTATACAGTATTGCTTTTAAAAGTAACTATGTTTAACTTTAACTATGTTTCTTTTATATATAATTTCTTTTATGGAAAATGGAAATTGCTATATTCATAAAATTAATGTTTATGTAAGTACCTAAATCTATTATTTTATTTTAATTAAAGACGCCTTAGAATTAATTAAAACATGTGGGATTAATTACAAAACCTGAAGCTTCTTACCAAGACCGATGTTTTTAATTAAATTCAGAGGCACGGATACAGTTGCGTGGTCCATGGTCAGGATGGGACTGATGTGATATCGGTTAAATATCGTGTATACTATCGATTGATGTCTTTCTATTTTAATCTGGTGTTGTTTATGGTTGTCACATACATTTATTTAGTATGATGTGTGATTTGAAATAATTACTAGATGACCCGATGAACTGCGTGTCACCCGTTACTTTTTTATGATTTGTACCGTTTATTCTTTACCTGGACTACTACCATAATCAACTTTATCGATGTAACCATTCCCGAGTTTTAGCGGGACTAACGAACAGCAATTGATAATATAGATGAGTTATGAAATGTAAATGATAATCCAAAGCTTCATCAGCAAATTTTTCATACTTTATTTATTTTATATTATTGACGCTAGCTCCTACACTATAGAGTATGGCAATCCGCAGAGCATGTAGTAACAGTAAATGTTTGAGAGACATATTGGTAATAAATTGTGAACTGCCTGTAAAACTGACAAGTCCTCTCATTGTATGGTTAACTGTTTATGTTCTAGAACCTTCGAGTTTCAGTTAGGAACATAGGAACATGTTTTTATTGGAAAACCCATCGTTGACTCGTAACTTATAGTGTAGATGCGCCGTAAATTGGCGAAATGCGAAATAATGACAGTGTGAATTTACTTGCGGTGATAATATGTAGGTATGTAGATTGTAGACTGTTGAGGAATGAAAGGACAAAACATTCAAAATTATTTCATGCGTTTCAGATAATAAGATGGTTAATTTTATATCTAAGTGAAGTTTTTTTAAATTGCCTTCTTTAAATGAAACCAATTTCGCACCTTCTAAATAACTTAAGCGTCTCTTTGGAGAAATTTTAACGTATGACTATTTGTAAGCTTTTTTATTTGAGAAAAAATGAAATGAAACCCAGTTTATTATCTTTAAATAACTGTTTATATATTAAAGATTATATCTTATATCGCAAGTGGAATATAATATCTTTAATTAGATAGACTCCATTCAGTTTCACAAAATATAATATCAGCTATATCAGTTAGTTTAAGTCGATACGATATTGACTAAACAGGTAAATTGTCGTTTATATAATAAATAACCCGATACCAATTACTAGTAAATACACTGTTGTAATATCAATATTTAGTCCAATTAGCTTACGAGAGCTATACATTTACATTCGATCAACATTTATTGGCAAATACGCACTAATTAGTAAGTGTAAGTGTCAATAATTATTATGAACTGTGATGATCAAATACATTTACTAAAATACTTTTAATTTAACACATGAAACTTTATAAAAATCCACACATAGAAACTTCATTCCAAAATTCAACAATCCAACTACATGTTCAATATAATTCGCGAACAAAGAAGTACTTTATAAAGCGGAACAACGTAACAAAGCCTGTTAATTTTAAATTAGAATTTGAGTATTGAAACTGTAGAAAATTCATTTTAAAAGAGGTATGTTAAATTTTCATCGTAGCAATATGCTAGAACAAAGGCGAGGGTGCTAACGCGTCGACCGCTCGGTTATAACCGGAAAATTTTCACACTGAGATTATTTCGATATCGCTAAAGGAAAGAGCTAAACTTTACGTAAAATCATAATAAATGTCGACCCCGGGTTGAATGAATTACAACGAGGTTTCACTCTTTTGTTATTAACACGAGCGATGTTAGAATATTTTGTTTTAATCAATATTAAGTTGAATTTAAATTTGAACGTATGAAAGTTAAATGTAGTAAATAACGTCGGTAATATTAACATAAAATGTGTTTGTTTAACATCATTTTACATCGACCTTTTCGAAAATTATTTAGGCTGTCGATCAAGATTCGAACAAGAAAGAAACTTTGGGACCCTCGAATATATTATCATTGTAACAAAAGGAATTGGATAAAGTTTGAGGCAAGTTTAAGTACAATGTAAACAAACGAAGTTTCTGTAATCTCAAACAGTTCCTTCCAAAATTCTTTATTTACAAATGAATTGTGAACTGAAACTTTTCTTCAACTAATTGCAAATAGAAAGAGATGATGAAATTTGCATGTAAACATTTCTGTTGATAAAAAATCTTATAAGAGTATAAACAATTCCTGAAGAAGTATATTTTTCAAATAACGTAAGTACATTGCTTTGAAACGTAGGTAGGTAGGTATATTGCTTTGAAAAGTCGTAAGCTTCTATGTAAGTATTTAACCACTTTACAACTCGAGAAAATTTTTCATTTTGTTCTAATGGAAACCTTATCGATTACCATTTAGATAATAGATTTCTTTAAACTACTTAATTTATGACTCTATAGGTACCTAATATCACAACATATTTATAAGCACATTTATGTTATATTTTACAGAGGATTAGTAGCTAGTACCTAATTAAGCCACAACTGTACAGGTGCCAAAAAACATCTGTTAGAAAACATTATTAATGAAAGATAAGTAAGTAAACTTTTTTATAGTTACATCCGGTTATAAAAAAATACGTAATAAGATAAATTATCGGCTTAGGAAAAGTATACATTAATTACATAAGACTTTAAAATAACACTCAATGAATAATAAATACCTTTATAAGTCTTTCCCCTTTGCCACATATTAAAATGGTTAGAATCTCGTTTACTAAAGAAATTCCAGCTTAAAACCATCAAATACTGTTGCAAATTTTGCGAAAGCTCCGCTCAAAGAACTTTTCTGCATCGGAGCTTTAATTAGCATTTTGTTTACGGCGTGAAAGCTCGCGAGTCAGCTGATTTGACGCGTCACTGTTGTCCGCAAAAAGCTTCTTATACACGATATAAATAAAGCTTTACAATATACTTAATAGCATTCGAATTGTGATTTAAATACTAATCCAATTAGGATGAAACGTTATAAACGGTACATATAATATCCGGGCACAATAAAAGCTTGCAAAATTGTAAAGGAATTGCACTAAAGTATGAGTCATAAAACAAAGGATGCGTAAGCTGACCTCTGTATACATCGTCGTAGAGGGGCGCGAGTGTGTCAGGCGCGCCCCAACGGGACGCCTCGGGGTACACCATTGGTGCACTAAGTCATCGCGCGGCACGTGCGCTTGCGCCGACGGCTACGCGCAGACTGAGCGCGAACGCAGCTTTGTGTTGCCGGATTATTTATGAATTGGTGCCATTATCCTTGAGAGTACAGAGACAGCTCCTTGAGATGCCAAATTCTGACCGGATCTCGTCAAAATATTTGCTAGTCTGAATGCGTAATCTTCAAACGATACCAGTATTGGAAGCTTTTTTATTTTGTTATATTTACAATTAGAATTGTAACACCGTAAAAAGTTACATCCTTGCGTCCCAATAAGAATGTACTATTATTCAATAAAATTTTACATTTATCGCCGACAAAATATCAACAATTTTTTATTTATACAAAAAAAAGAATAATTAATATTAAATCAAAAAGTGATCACCTCCTGTTCCCATGTCGGCGTAATTCTGCTCAACTCGGGGGCACGTCCGGGCAGCTGGCAGCCCCGCCGGCCCCCTCCCCGCGCAGCGCTCCCTCCGCGCCCCCTCCCCGCCGACCCCCGCTTCACTTTCGCACGGTCGCGAACTCGACGCGACACTGCTTTAATTGCAAGCGCTGCAAAACCGGATTTATAGTCTCGATACAGACTCCGCTGTCATGGCACTCACTGTATAAATTAACTAAGTCGAGTGTAAATTTAACTCTGTATTGAGACTGATTGCAAATTCAAGCTTATGGGTTATTTCTTGCTTATATTATGAGCGTGCTGGACTAATTTGCATTCGGTGCATTGGCAGACTAACACTTGCGTTCAGGCTAGTATACTGTGTTAATTAAGTAAATTTGAATTTCATTCAAAAATTACTAAAGACTTCGATTCGTAAAGCGTCTTCACCTTAAGCTTAATATTAAAATACAAATAGAGCGAACTGGACGACAAAAATAAATATAAATCAGAATCTAATTAGTCTTCTATAAATTATATCTAACACTCTACTTAACATAAAATTGAGGCTTAATAAAAGCTCTACATTCACACCATCTATAAACAACAAGTGTAAACAGCCTGTATCAAGGAAGTACGGTGAGGTGCGCAAGAGTGCAATTATCGTCAAGTGCCTAGAAGAGACATCAACGCGCGCCGTCACCGTGACGCTCTGTGGGTGGCAGTTTATTGTTGTTTTTTATTCTATTATTTGTTTAAATAATAACGTTTTTTATACTATTGTTATCGATTAGTAGATAGAGTAGTCTTTCATGTTTACTTATTGTAATTTGATTTGGATGATGATGAAAATATAAATGTTTCTTGCCGTTGTAGGTACCTACATAATAATATATATGTATATGTAATTTATATAGGTCAGTTACACTCTAAATTCTAAATAAGAATCCGTATTTTATATCCTTCAGGATCAAAAACTTCTGGGTAAAACTTCGTCTCTATACAAAAGCTTTAGTGCACGTAGAAAACTTATATAAACTTTATGTACTGTAATGTGGTGCGAACGATAAGTCACACTATAACTAAACTACGAATATGTACTTATAAAGTTTTCACTTGACATTCTTACGTATCCTTTTTTAAAATAAATAAATAATACAAATAAATTTGTGATATAATATGTAAAAACCAATCGAGTTACTAGGGAAATGCATCAAATTCTCTTCCAATACAAACAAAAGTTTATAATACAAAAAAAAACTGTCGTTTCATTCAACTTTTACTATTTCCCATTCAAGATATCTTCCTACATCTTAATTATCTCATCAAACCAATAAAACATACGCACAAAAATCGCAATAAAAACATAAATTGCTTAACAATTAAAACTTGTGAACAATGCTTTTAATTGTGAACAATTTTCACAAAAAACATCGTAATGATAGCAAAGATCACTCATTGCATACAAGCTTGCGTTCCATTCCTAGCCTTATGGCTCTTAAGGATAGGGTTGCCAACCGTACTATAATATATAGTATTGTACTATATTTCGGGTCTGCGTACTATATACTGTTGAAAACATATATAGTACGCAAAAATACTATATTTTCAACACCGACAAATGTTAAAAACAAATTCTTCATTAAAAAAAATAAGAACGCGCGTTTGAATAATTGTTAAGATGGCTAGTCGTATAATCATATAATCTACTAGCGACCCGCCCGCGCCCCGGCTTCGCACGGGTGCAATGGCGGCCGGCCGGTACCGCCGCAAACGCTACGTCCCGCAATTTTTAAATCTGTAATATCTTCGAAAATATTCACTTAAATCATACGGTGTAAAGGGCCATATAGATATATATTAAATGAACAATGTATTCAAGGTATTTAATTCGTTAAGGATTAATGCTGTATTGGTTAAAATCGCTTCGAAAATTAACCATTATTTGTCGTAAAAAGTAAATGACAAAAAAAGTTATTGTGGGTTATCCATAAGAGATAGACATATACCATCACGGACTTTTCTGTAGACCTTTTCAATGTGTACAATACTTAGTACATTATTTTGATAAAACTCGTAGGGTTCAGCCTGCGTTTGCAATGTAAGCGGAAAAAATGTAATTATTTACGACATCACATTAGAACCTCAAAAATAACAGTACTTCTCCACTATTTAATGGATGTAAACATTACATATAAACCTTCCTCTTGAATCACTCTATCTATTAAAAAAAACCGCATCAAAATCCGTTGCGTAGTTTCAAAGATTTAAGCGTACAAAGGGACATAGGGACATAGAAAGCGACTTTGTTTTATATTATACTAGATTTCCGCCCGCGGCTTCGCCCGCGTTTTCAAAGGAAAACCCGCATAGTTCCCGTTCCCGTGGGATTTCCGGGATAAAACCTATCCTATGTGTTAATCCAAGTTACCCTCTATATGTGTGCTAAATTTCATTGTAATCGGTTCAGTAGTTTTTACGTGAAAGATTAACAAACATCCATACATCCATACATCCATACATCCATACATCCATACATCCAAACAAACTTTCGCCTTTATAATAGTATTAAGAAAGATATTAAGATTACTATTACTATGTAGTGATGATAGTGATTGCGCATATACCAGTGGCGAGAAGAAAGAAACAGAAGTAGTGTATAATAATGTGTATAATAAAAAATGAGCTTTTGATTTATATTAATTTAAAAATTGAATGTGACAAAGCTTAACACTTATATTTTAAACAAAAAGCTGTTACACAGTGCAAGAAGTGCAAAAAAATATAGTTTTTATAAAAATAAATATATATTTGTCTATTTTTTTGTTTTTCCCATAAAATACTATATTTTTTTTAAATGTACTATATTTTTTTACACCTTATATTGGAAAATACTATATTTTGATAATGAAGTGTTGGCAACCCTACTTAAGGACCAAGTGTCTCTAATTGAAAAATCTACACTTCTACATTGTAGGCAAGCCTCTTTTTATATGTCGTCTGTAATTAATGGGCAGTGAAGTACGTGTAAATCTTCGGACACTTTTAAAAGATACTTTGTTGTAAATATTTATGGGTTAATGCAGAGTTTTTATTTATCTTTTGTTTCTCATGAACAATTATTTATATAATGGGCAAATAATAGTCAAACATCTTCAAAATGTTCACAAGAAATATAATGATTGAAGTCTGATTCTGACTACAAAACTAACTAGACTAAAACCTTATAAGAATCAAATAGGAAGACAAGTCTGTCTTCTAGTCACGTAGCTGTCTCGGCAAACGTTGTTCTGCCTTCCTTTTTTCACTTAGGGGTATGAAAAGTAGATGTTGTTGCCCCTTTGAGGGATCGCGTCGAGTTGCCGGTCACCCTGTATAATATCTTATGGTATATTATATCTTATATTAGTGTGTAAGTATATGTATTTTTAGTATCATCTATTTATGTTTAACTTTTTACCTACCTCCGCTGTACTTATTTATTGTTTTTCACACAATCTGTCGGTTGCCTGGAAAAGATTACTTGTTAGTAATAAGGCCGCCTTCTGTGTTGTATGTCCTATCTTAAGTTTTTATTGTACCTACTATTGTTATATTTGCAGCACAATAAAGTGTTTAAAATAAATAAAATATAAATGTTGGCCGATTCTCATACCTGGATAGGTATGAGAATCGGGTGATATGCACAGAACATTTCATGCGAATCGGTCCAGCCGTTTTGGAGGAGTATACTAACATTGTGACACGGGAAGTTTATATATCCTAACGCTTCACTGCAATACGGCGAATATCGCGTGCGGTCAGCGCCAGAGCCGAGCGTCCGCGTCGCAGTGGCCAGTGACTCATACAGCGTTTATTGACCAAAGATTAAAAGAAACAGAAGCGGTGAGTTACTACTTACTCCCTATCGATTACGAAGTACTGTTTTTATTATATATCAATAAAATAAGTTTTTCTTTTATACTTGAAATCTAAAAATGGTTGTGAAGAAATGTAGTACATGTTTGAAAAATGTAACTAGAAAACTACCTGGACTGGAATGTAGTAGATGCTCTAAAATTGTCCATGCAACTCCGGAATGTGCGAAATTAAATAATAAGCAACTGAGCACTCTACGGGCTTCAAATAGCCTAGAATGGAGCTGTGAAAATTGCCTTAAGAACATTTCTAATCGCTCCTCCTTCTTCACTCCCGAGGAAGAAAGTGAGGATGAAGACAATGGAGACGAAAACCCTAAATTAGTGAGTGTGGACATCAAAAAGCTACTGCATGATATAAGCCAGGAAATTAAAAAATCTATCAGGGAGCAACTCGAGGATTTTCAAAGGGCTCTCACTTTTGCCACTGATGAAGTCTCTGAAATGGGAGTTAAATTGGAGGCTCAAGAAACTAAGATAAAGAAACTGGAAAACCGTAACATGGAACTATGTAACCAAAACAAAAATCTAGAAATCCGTGTGGCCGCCCTAGAACAGCACATTCAAAATACTGAGCAAAAAAGCCTCTGTAATGCATTAGAGATTGCGGGTATTCCCAAACTACCGGAAGAAAATCTCAAATCTATCGCTACTTCCATCGCAAATAAACTAGACATCAAGGTCATAGATATAGAATCTCTTCGTCGAATGCCTGGACGCAATGAGAAACCAGGACAGATTTTTATAGAACTAAAAAGTCCCGAGATGCGTGATCAGTGGGTTGCGGCAGCTAAATCTAAAGAAATATTTGTTAAGGACCTGAAGCTCCCAACGTGCACTACTTCTACTGCTGCAGAACGTATTTACATACGTGAGGCCCTCACACCAAATATGAAAACGGTACTGTATAATGCTAAACACAAATTACGCGGAACCTACAAATACGTGTGGCTTAAGAGGGGCAGAATATTTGCAAAGAAAGCCGATGGAGATAAACCTCATATAATTCGTTCTGTAGGTGATATTGATTTGCTACTAAAATAGATATTAATACTACTTGTCATTTAAATTTAGTTTTTAGATGTATTCTGTTTGACTTATATTTATTATGGCTTCATGTAATATTAGTAATAACAACCCAACAGAAATATTGAATTGTATAGATATAGAATGTTTTTTGAACAAGTTGCCATACACGAAGTATCAATTTTTGTGTATGCATGTTAACATACGCTCCATATATAAAAATTTCTGTAAACTCTTGCAAATAACAAGCTCCTCCATGTTTGTATTCGATATGATCGTTGTATCAGAATGCTCAATATCAACCGAGGTCTCCAACCTATTTAATATACCTGGCTATGTAATGTACTCTAAATTGCGTGATAATAAGAGAGGCGGTGGTATTTTGGTTTATGTTCGAAATTATTTAAAGTTTACGGAAAAAACTGTACCTAGTAATACATTTGAAAACTTATGTGGAACATTAAGTTTAGGTAATAAATCTACTGAAGTCGTTGCAATATACAGACCACCATCATCAAATAAAACACAATTTATACACGAACTACGCAAACTATTATCAGCAGTAAACAAAAGTACGTGCAAAGATGTAATAGTTTTAGGAGACATTAATATTGACCTGAAAGACTCTAAAAACGATACACGTGATAATTATCTTGACATGCTTTCCGAATTTGGTTTAATGTGTGGCATATCAAACTACACACGCATAGAACCTAGGGATAATAAAATCACAAAATCTTGCATTGACCACATTTTCACTCGTACTGACGACACGTCATACACTGCAGCAGTTGACACGGTGTTAGCTGATCACAAAATTGTAATTATGGCATCCGTATATCCAGACACGTTAGCTTATCGCTATAATACAAAACCAAATAGAGCTACCCGAACACAATTTGAAAAATTAAAAAATATAGATTTTGAATGTACTAACCATATGAAGAACCCAGATGAAATATATAATTACATACATACACACTTCAAAAATGCGTCAACTGAACACGATAATAAAAAACACAACAATTGTAATGCATTTCCCTACTATGGATGGATGAACGAAAACTTAAGTAAACTGTGCAAAAAACGCGACTACCTATTTCATAAATGGAGAGCTGATCCAAACAATCATATCCTCAGACTGCAGTATACTAAAGTTCGAAATAAAACTAATAAACTACTTGAATATTACCGAAATAAATACTATGAAAATAAAATAAAAACTAACTACGGCAATCCGAGCAAGTTATGGCAAATTATAAATAACATATGTGGTAGGGAGTCAAAAAGTATTGATGAATCAATACTTAAAGCGTTTGAAGCCCAAAATATATCAGTGAAACAAATTGCAAATAAATTTTCCGTTGAATTTTATAACTCTATAAAAAATATTATTCCAAACTGCACTGAACGCCTATTTAAAGAGTCTAAAAATGTCCCGCCAAATGTATGTATGAGATTTCAAAAAACAACACACAATAGGGTCTCCAGTGTTATTAAAAATCTACACAATAAAAAAAGTCCCGGCATAGATGGAATAAGAAATGTGGACGTTAAATATATATCAGAAAATCTTACTGTTGCTATAGTTAACCTTATAAACGTCTCGGTCCAGACAGGTAAATATCCAGATAAGCTAAAAGTAGGATGTATCCGACCAATATTTAAAAAAGGGACGCACGATGACCCTGTGAACTATAGGCCAATTACATTACTCTCGTCAATTGATAAAATAGTCGAAAAAGTTATTAGTGATCAAATACATAAATTTTATAATGATAATAATATAATCTCTACTAATCAATACGGCTTTCAATCTGGAAAAAGCACCAATGCCCTTCTATCAGACTTTACTGATACCGTAAACTTAAATCTGAACGAAAAAAACACATTCTGGTGCTATTTATTGATTTTTCCCGCGCCTTTGAAACCCTTGATCATGAGAAACTAATATATAGATTGGAGGATAGTGGATTGGCCGGTACTTTACTGGCTTGGTGCAAAAGTTATCTGCAAAATCGCAACAACTTTGTCAGAATTGGTAGTACGTATAGTGATGCTACAAAGGTGGACATGGGAACAGCGCAGGGTTCTGTGCTGGGCCCCTTGCATTTTCTGGCATACGTGAATAAAATGGGAGAAGCAATAGAACACTCCAAGATATTTCAATTTGCTGACGACACATGCCTTTTAGTATCCCATAAAAATGTTGACACAGCGATGAATTTGCTTCAAGATGACTTCGATAACCTGTGCAGATGGTGTCATGATGCTGGATTAGTAATAAATTCACGAAAAACGAAATTAATGCATATCAAATCTCCCCACATTAACGGTAATCTATATCAAAGTATAAAAAATCATACGCATAAGTGTATGCATTGTAAACCACATGCGACAACTTGCGAATGTGAAACTGTTGAGGCTGTCGACTCCTACACTTACTTAGGTGTAATAATCGATAACAGATTCAACTGGAGGATGCACATTGAAAAGGTGTGCAATAAACTTCGATCTTTTCTGGCAGTCTTGTATATTATTAAAAACAGATTACCATATAAAACAAGACTGTTGCTGTACAATGCTTTTGCTGATTCTATAATATCATACGGCCTAAGTAGCTATGGTAGGACTTATAAAACATATATGCAAAGGATTCTGAACATACAAGTTCGAATTCTCAAAAAAATTGTGTCGCCGCAAATAAAAATAAAATTTAAAAATGACATACCTAAACTTTTCAAACATTGCAGTGTCCTGCCAATTAATTATAAATTTGAATTTCAGTTGCTCAAAGAAAACTTCTTCAACACAAAATATCAAACATTAAATTCACACTCTTACCATACACGGAACACTACTCTTAATAAATTAATTAAACCATTCTCAAAAAACATGTATGGCCAACGACGTACCGCGTTCTTGTTACCAGATATCTTGAATGGGTTGGATATTAATTTAAGAAATTGTATTACCAAAATAAACATAAAACGTAAACTTAAGCAATATTATCTAGACAAACTGTAGTTGATGTTATAGTTATAAGTATCTATAAAAAAAACTGTTATTTTTGTGCAATCTTTAGACTCAATTTATGTATTCTACAGTTAAACCGAAATTGTTTTGTTATAAATTATTGTATACGAACATTACTATAAACCTCAGTGGTTTTTTAATTCACAACTGTACACTAATATATCTGTAAACCTATTTTGTTTCTGATAATAAATAAAAAAAAAAAAAAAAAAATATATTAGAAGATAGTACCAAGTAGAAGTAATATTCTCGTAAAAACAGCCGCTTTATAATTGGAAACATTGATACTTTATCAGAGTTTATCAGGATCCCGCGTGAAGACAGTTAATTTCAATATAAACTCCGCGAACCGTATTTCAATTTATTAGCGACTTCCTTTAACGGTAATACGAGAACTACCCGCACTAGAGACTAAACTTGCATTTATCTTGAATCAAGATTCGTCGATAATGACTCGTGAGAATTAATTGACAACTAGAATTCACAAATTCATTTGCATATTATATTACGTTCGTACTAATCAATCCACGATATTCGAAACGCTTTATTAAAGTTAATCGTTTTATTTTCTTGCTTTATTTATTTTTAAATCTAGTTATAAAGTGCTAAATGCTTGTCACGTTATTATTTTAATCAAGATTAAACTTCATTCTCATTTTATTGTTAACTAGGTTTCCGCCCGCGGCTTCGCCCGCGCAGTCAAAGAAAAACCCGCATAGTTCCCGTTCCCGTGGGATTTCCGGGGTTGCGTCATTTTCCTGGGATAAAAAGTAGCCTATGTCCTTTCTCGGGTATCAAAATATCTCCATACCAAATTTCATGAAAATTGGTTCAGTAGTTTAGGCGTGATTGAGTAACAGACAGACAGACAGAGTTACTTTCGCATTTATAATATTAGTATGGATTTGAAACCATTTTTTAAAGATTGAAGAGGATGGTTCGAAATTTAAAAATTTTATTATAAACTAGCTTTCCGCCCGCGGCTTCGCCCGTGTTTTCAAAGAAAAACCCGTTCCCGTAGGATTTCCGGGATAAAACCTATCCTATGTCCTTTCTCGGGTATCAAAATATCTCTATATCAAATTTCATGCAAATTGGTTCAGTAGTTAAGGCGTGATTGAGTAACAGACAGACAGACAGAGTTACTTTCGCATTTATAATATATATTAGTATGGATTGCCTTTTTCAAGACTTTACTCCAAACAATATTTACCTAAATGAAATCCTTATTGAAAACAACATTAATTAGTTGGTAAATTTTAATAATTATTATGTCTGATAAGTTGTAAACATACAAGCATTTATAAACACATAACGGTATATTATATTAGGTATGTATGTGAGAGGACACTGACACAAGGAATATGAAATAATAACGTCGATAACATTCTTACAAATAAAATGGTTAAGTGCGAGTCAGACTCGCGATACTAAGGATTCCGTACATCTGAACGTACAACTGCATCAAAAATTGTCACTCATCCAATTTATAACCGCGCCAACTGTTGCTTAACCTAAAATTTTAATTATTTTTTGTTAAGGTGGCGATAAAGACGATCGATGAAAATTTCAGATCCAACCTAGTGACAGAAGGACGGATAGATAGAGAAGTCTCAGTAATAGGGTCTCGCTCAACCTTTTGATACGGAACCCTAAAAAAGAATACCAAAGGCCCCTAAGAATAAGATAAGAGCATAGACAATATAGAGATGGTATAGAGCTTGATTAACTGATCCTAATATATTACCCAAGTCGGCATCGGGTATATCTTAAAAATAGGATATCATTCGATCCTACAGGCTATCTACTATCTACAGAATACCTACCTTTAAGCCACTGTTTTTCTTTTCTATACTTTTTATAATATAAATTGAATTCTATATGATCAATGTGCCAAAATCAGTTTTTTTTATTAACTTCATCGCACATAGGTTCTTTAGATATAAGGCGATAAATTGATCACTAAGATTCCTTTTGTGCAAAAATTAATTTGATTCAAGGACCATATTTTTGACGATTAGGACGACGCCGAATATTTTTTTCTGTTCAAATATTGTATTTCAAAGTATCTAAATTGTAGATACGAACTCACCAAAATTTCTTCAATATTAATCTAAAAACTCTATCAACTTTTACTCGTCAGAAGAATATATGATCGAAAAACATTCTAATACCGCTGAGAATACGTAAGTAATACCGAAATGGCGTTAAATGTACGAAGGTTGGATACAATACAATATCTACATATATTTCAACACAATCCATCTCGATTAATTCCCTCAGGCTACACAATGTTCAATGCCTAACCTCAAATTATGTACATACGAAATTTCTGTAAATAAAACGAGCGTGACTGTAAATCTGATGTGTTATTTAGTATCAAATCGATAGTAATTAATCATTCAGTTGGAATTCTCGGGGTTAAACAAATTAGGTCAATTAATTTAATTAATGCGTGTACTAATTTGATTTTAAATATTATAATATGTTCATTCAATGCTAGGTGAAAAATTTGAAATAGATAAATAAGAAAATTATGACAATTCGAGGTGCTCGCTTGACTAAAATACATTTGCCTCATACTTACTTATTTGTCTTTATCTTGCAGGTTTTTCTATCTACTTAGCATGAACGTCCTGTCAAAAACCAAGTAATAAATTAATGAACAACTAGTAATTTAAACTCTATAGGTATTACATTCACAGACCAAATATGAATTAGCACAAACATAAACGTAGGTATTTGTTAATCGCGATCCTTTGAAAGTTGTAAAATATAGAGCCGATTAAATTTACATAAAACTTTACGTTTGTTTTATCAAGTTCAATTCACATATAAAGCTTTAATCTAACCGCGATTCACTTGTTATTATTAGTAATTTCATGTTTCTCGCAACCTTTAAATAAACTTACATGGGTAATATAAACAGTGGATTATATGCTCCAACTCATATCAGTCAGTGTTGCTATTATTTTTACCTATTTAATTGAAAACTGCATCGTTTTTATTTCTGTATAAAACAAGACATTAAACTTAATAGTTATGTTTCTGTTTATGTCCTAGCAAATTAACTTCAAGGATTTTAAAAACTACGAGGGTACTTCATACAAAAATGTATCAGCCACTTATCAAGTCAATTACAAAATACATCTCATAGAATAATTATACTAGAAAATGCTTTATCTTAAGCCCTAACAAGGTCTAAAGACACAATTAAGACGTATCGGTCAATCTAACTGAATAACGTAATGCGACAAGGTGACGTCAATCACCATTAGGATAAACGGCCCGTGAACAGTAACTAGACATTAGGTACACGTTTCATACGTCAATAATCGTAGTATACATGGCGTATACAGGGTATGCAGTATGCACTATGCAGTGTGGCGACTTGCGACATTTATGTGTCAAGCATTATTACGCCAAACTCGACGCACAAGCACTTACCAAAAATATTGAAAAGTCTTCTTCTTCTTTTTTGTGTATGGCTTTCCCGATCCTAATAGAGACGGATTCTGTCAATGTCCAGTGAGACGTACGTTTTTATGACTATAATTTTTATGAAATAATAGTTTAGCTATTACTTCATAAAAATCATGTCTCTGATCATCTGTTCAAAACTGGACATTCGCAGAATTCATCAAAAAGAATCTGAGGTCAGCTTATAAGAGTGTATGGACATATTATACCTAGTAGGAGTAACTTTGTTGCTACCGCAAGGGATGTGAAATCATTGTGTAAAGTAAACAAAACTTCACAAAGGGGTTTCCATTTATCCGTTGAGTCGAAATAAGTCCACTGTTGGATAAGTCTCCGGCACAATGAAGAGTTTAGGTCAAGTTACGATATCTATACGTGAAAAGTAAAATTATTATAATACTAGCCTTAAAATCAAGCTAAAGCTTTTCTGTAGTAATGTATTAGTTTATAGATTCCAAGCTTTCATGTAAGTACTTATGAACGTTTGGTACGTGGTAATTAATTTATAAGGATGTCTATTTATTAGATGACGTTGGAAAATTTAATAATATTGTATGGAAATGTCATTTCAATTTCAAAATTTGCTACTTATATTATGGCACTCATAATGTGCTACTCATAAACCTAGTAGAGTCTGAAGAATCTCAACATTTCTTTGAATATTTTTTTAAAAAGTGAGCAGATTATTTAGAGGCCTTAGTTCATAAATGAAAAATCTATTTTTTATATGTACTTATGTATTGATCTTTATAAAATTATACTAAACTATTTAGGTAGGTATTTATTTAAACAGTTATTTCTCTTTTTTGTTTTTATCTAATTTCAAGCAGCCTATTAACGCGTAGACCATTTGTAAAGTACATTCAGAAGTCCTATATCCTGCTAGGGCAAAGGGGGAACACCGAATAACGAGTGTGATCGTTGATTGTCTCAAACAGGAGCGGTGAACTATGCACAGTGCAGCGGGCGGGAAGCCGACGCAACAGGTTTGTGTTTTAAATTCGCGATAAAAAATATCTGCAGCGTCGTGTCATTAGCCGCGCGATGTCCTCCGCCCCGCCTGCATTTATTAATCTTATTCGGAGAAATCGGCGCATCACCCCCCCTCCCCTCGCCTCGCCTTGATGCCGCTAGTGAGTGCCGATTGATATCGATCTTTTGATGTCAACAATCTTTGGGTTTTTGTCGCACTTGATGATGCGTGTTTATAGATAGCATGAATAGGTAAGTAGTTAGTTAATATATTACTTTATGCGTAAAAAATGGGTGTCGTTTTTAGCATTGAACTTCTAAGCTACTTGTATCCTGGCATTCCCGAAAGATATCTATTAGAAATAGATAAACATAATATAATTTAACCTTTCATACAAGACCTGCAAATAACCCACCTGAAAAAAATATCCAACTTTTATCCCAGACATCGCAGAATAGATAATCCGGATAGTTTGGGCTGAAGTCCGCTTGAGCAAACATAAATATTACCATTTGCGCTATTTCTCATATTTAGAATAGAGGCTTAACATCAAATACATTTTGCCACATAAAATTTATATCATAATAAAAAATCTAGATCTTATCGATAAAGTTATCATATCGATAACACCACAACCCTACGTACTCGTTCACTCAGCATGCGACATTACCTTGAATATGTTACCCACATACGCAGGACAGGCAATATAAAAACCAGCACTGACTTCATCGAATTTCACTGTACTTGCCATAAAAAGTATTTTTAATCTGTGATCACAAATGGAGTTTCGTTTCAGGTTTGCACGGCGTTGATTTTATCTTTAATTGATATCGGGTGCAATTTAAGGTTGATATTCAAATGAAGGCTTCGCAAATTATTCGATCATTGTATAAATACATTCGTTTAGCATTTTACTGGTTTTTATATTTAAACACTGCGTTTATATTATAAACAGAATTGTATCGTTTTATCTTTATAATGAGTCATAGCTATTTAAATGGTCAATGCCTCACTGGTTAAGGATGTATTAAAGATTCTCAGAACTTAGTTTATGCTAGTTTCGTTGTATAAAATTCGTACTACTGTCTACCGCGTTCCGATATTTTTCAGGAATATATACTATTAGTATTCACCACTTGTTCCAAAATACGTATGTAATTAATACAATTAAACGTATTATCATACGTATAATATCATATCTTCATTTTATAAATTGTTTCAGAATATTTTAGGTATATAACTAGGTACTTATATCAAAAAATGAAAAAGCAATCGCATCTTATACAGCCGTTCTAATGATAAACAATAGACATTAGACAGACAGCTATAAAATATTTGAAAATTTTTATTTATAAATTTAGATATCAGCATTAACTTAATTATAGAAATTAGTAACTTTAAAACAGATATAAATACAGATGTTTTGAAATTACAGGTAAACACTTCAATTTGAACTGTACAATTAATTGAAGAGCATCATCACTACATAGTATAAAACAAAGTCGCTTTCTCTGTCCCTATGTCCCTTTGTACGCTTAAATCTTTGAAACTACGCAACGGATTTTGATGCGGTTTTTTTTAATAGATAGAGTGATTCAAGAGGAAGGTTTATATGTATAATAACATCCATTAAATAGTGGAGAAGTACTTACTGTTATTTTTGAGGTTTCTAATGTGATGTCGTAAATAATTACATTTTTTCCGCTTACATTGCAAACGCAGGCCCTACGAGTTTTATCAAAATAATGTACTAAGTATTGTAGGGTACTGGCACTAGTAGTCAGCCCCGCACTAGTACTCAGCCTTTTTCGGTTTAAAACCAATATAAATAGTTCATTATTCGAAATTAACCAATCAATTTATTTTAAATTGGTTCTGAGACCTTTCATTGGTTGAAAAAAATCCAAACATGTTTGATAAGTGGCTGCGAAGTACATTAAATATGAGTTTATTCCGACGTCGTCAGCTGACGAGGCCACAAGCGATGCGAGTGCTATTTTTTCGTTAGTGGAAAGCGTTCGCAGAAATGGTAACTTATTTAATTTTTCTATAATATTTATGACACGTTGTATTCGAATTTATATTTATCAAGAGTTTAGGCATTGTATCCAATTATGAAGTATATTATTTTTCTTAAGAATTATTAAATAATGAAGTGGCCGACTACTGCGTCCCGTTTTTATATACATTATCTAGTACTCAGCCAACCCCGGCTGACTACTGGTTTTATCATTTTTAATTATAAAACCAGTAGTTAGCCGGGGTTGATTATCATTTTTAAGTTCAGAATTTATCCTTTTATCTATAATACTCATACCATATATATTTGTATCACAAACCCAATAGTCGGCAATTTCAATAGTTCAATTTTGTTACATGGCTGAGTACTGGTGAACCTAGATCCAGTGCTCAGCCGTTCATAATTAAATTGTTTCTTAAAGAGTTTCTTATTTATTTCACTGTTTTTTTAAACTTAGTACCTATTACTAATTGTTAATTAATGTTCTTAATCTTTAAGCTTAAAACTATTGATCTCAAGAGAGGCTGACCACTAGGTGGCAATACGGCTGAGTATTAGTTTTTGGCGGCTGAACACTGGTAAAAAGTGCCATATTTTGTTCAAACGTATATTTCATTGTATCAGAGATTAAGTTTGTTACTTTTGTTAATTTTGTGATAAAGTTAAATAAATGAGTAAGTTCATTTATTTAACTTTATCTCTATATATTTTAATATATATTTTAATTCATTCAAAAGACTTTTAATTTACTGTTTCTAATATTTTCATATATGAGTTTGAACCCAAACTTACCACTAAAAGGCTGACTACTGGTGCCAGAACCCTACACATTGAAAAGGTCTACAGAAAAGTCCGCGATAGTATATGTCTATCTCTTATGGATAACCCACAATAACTTTTTTTTGTCATTTACTTTTTACGACAAATAATGGTTAATTTTCGAAGCGATTTTAACCAATACAGCATTAATCCTTAACCAATTAAATACCTTGAATACATTGTTCATTTAATATCTTATATATAAAATTCTCGTGTCACAATGTTAGTCTGCATACTCCTCCGAAACGGGTGGACCGATTCTCATGAAATTTTCTGTGCATATCGGGTAAGTCTGAGAATCGGCCAACATCTATTTTTCATATGTACCACGAGCGAAGCCGGGGCGGACCGCTAGTAGATCTATATGGCCCTTTACACCGTATGATTTAAGTGAATATTTTCGAAGATATTACAGATTTAAAAATTGCGGCGGTACCGGCCGGTAAATATGTATAATGAAATTCTTTCAAGCGGGCCAGAAGAAAAGACCGAAGTCGGTAGGTACCTACAATATTATACTGCACAATAATATTTCCTTTAGAAAATTAGTAGCGATGTTTTTTATTCAAATATTAATATATGAAAATAACCTTTGAATTTTCCAGCATCTCCAGCTTCAAATAAAAACTATTACTTTTAGCGCGAAAGCTATGATGTATTTAAAAAAAAGTTTTTGTATGAATGTATGTGGATGTTTGGAATTGGATGTAGAACATTTGTTACTCTTTAAATTGAATAATTCTTAATATTGAAATAAGTACTCGTTTTAGACCGCGGGTCCGTCTGCATGAAATCTCGCGGCTACATAAAATATATTTTGTGGAAATAAACGAAGACAATGAATTAATTAATTTAATGTTAAAGAATTCATCAGCACTTGCATATTTAATTTGCAAATCAAATCCTACTAATATTATAAATTCGAAAGTTTGTGAGGATGTGTGTGTGTTTGTTACTCTTTCACGCAAATACTACTGAACCGATTACAATGAAATTTAGCACACATATAGAGGGTAACTTGGATTAACACATAGGATAGGTTTCATCCCGGAAATCGAACGGGAACGGGAACTATGCGGGTTTTCTTTCAAAACGCGGACGAAGCCGCGGGCGGAAAGCTAGTTGTATAATAATTTTAATACGCAATGTATTAATAAGGTATTATTCTACTCGGTATATTTCCTAGTGCAGTAAGTGCGTTTTAATCCAGTGGTACTTGATTCAATTCCCAATGAAGGCTAAGAAAGCCAAGTAACAAAAGTCAAATATTTTTTACTTCAGATGTTATCAATGGTATTTTCTTTGTTGTTCATTTTTTTTTTTTTTTGATTCAATGCGTCCACCATTATTTATTATACGTAAGTATTACATATTTATGAAAGAAAAAATCAAGTCAACTAATAAAATATCTTGAATCTAATCAAAACATAATGCCTTAGTTGCAAAAAATAAAATATTTTTTGTAGGCATTTTATTTTCTTTACTTTAGATTTTCTAAAAAACAGTTTCATGTCTTATAAGCTTTTTCTTTTTCAAGCTACATTAGCTAAAAATAATGGCCAACTCTTGCATTTTATGTCTGGACAATTAAAATCAGAAGGTCCCTTAACATTTCAGCTTTTTATTCTAAGTTACTTCCCTGAGTATGTAGTTACTTTAATTTAAGAAACAGCCTTTCATGGAATGAAAATTAAAATGTTATGGCTAATTGTAATTTTTCAGAAATGTATATTATCAAAAATGAAATGTAAAAATTCATCGCTCAATGTCACTAAGGGTTAACAAATTTTGTCATTTGTGAATTTCCAAATATACAGCAAAATAAGTAGAGCTATTTTAAAGAAGTATCTAGGAGTATGCACAGCGCAAATTACTGGACCTTTTTGAGCTGAAGTTTGACATGCAGATAGCCACTATGTTGAAGACATCTGGAAACTATTTTGATATATTCTAACCCCAAGGAGAAAATAGTTTATACCTTGAAAATTTTATTTAACAAAAGGGCAAAGCTGCAGGTAACAGCTTGTATTTTATAAAGCAAGTTGCCTAGTGAAAGTATTTTCAACATTTCTCAAGTAGTATTCGATTATATTCATTAGAGACTTTGTACCAGTCACAACTTATAATGAAAATAGATATATAAACTAAAACACACATACTTTCTTAAATAATTTATTATTATATTAACTTACATAACAATATTTACATAGATATTAACATGAAGCTTGTTATTTGGCAGGTGCAGGGGCCGTTGGAGCGGCTGCCACCCTTTGTTGAGCTGCTGATAACTGTGGAGTATCCGTAGCTAGAGCCCTCAACTGCTGTTCTGCTGCAGCATTCACCATTTTAGTCACATTTGCCTTCATTTTATTCTTTTCCACTGCCTTAACTTTACTGCGCACTGGCGCGTTATTACGCTTTGTTACTGCTTTTCCTTTCACCTTTTTCACTTTCGCGCCATTTGGCAACTTACTTTTAACTTTCATTTTACCCTGAGCCATTATTATGGTTTAAACTTTAAATTCGATGGTTTTATTTAATTTTATAAATATAACCTCTGTTCACTGTAAACAAATATCACAACGTGAGCAAAATGTCAAAATAAACTTGAAAGCTGTCATGTGTCAAACATGACATCCGTAAGTCGCGTTCAGAACTTTTAAAAATCATGAGAGTATCATGTTTAGATAATATATTTACAATAATTATTTAAATTAATATTATGTGATATTAAATCATTAAGTGCGGCCAAGAATGCAACTATTATTTCAGAAACTGTTTTAAAATTTCTAATTTCTAGGTCCACAGTATGATATTTTAAGCTTTACCTAGATAACGAGTAGAAAAATTCAGTATAGTCAAAAGTCCTTAATTTATATTTATTGGTAAATCATTTTAGATGACTTAATATTATCTTAAGACGATACACAAAAAAAAATCCACTGCTTGGCGGGTGGAGTCTAATAGCTCGCTATCGCGAACGCGGGTGTGCGCGAAGTCATTCTTTCAAACTCGCCGCGCTGCCGCTGGCCGACTCGGGACAAACATGTATGGAGTCGTCATACAGTTATAATATTGTTATACATTTATTTAATTGTTGATTTATTGGTTTTATTTTCTTGCTTATAAACAAATAATCTTCTTTTTAACAACTACTTAGACATTATTAATAATTATTATTATTTCGTAATGTTTACTTTATTACAAAATAATACAGGTTATAATAGGTGCGGTCGGAATGATATTTTTTAAAATAAAAAAATTGTTTTAAAAAAAACACAAAATATATTGACGCATGTATTTATTTTTTGCACTCTATTATAATTGTAATTATTCATTACAAATAATCAAAATAAAATAGCCAGAACAAAGTTAGGCCCTGGTAGGGTAGGTAGGCAGGTACAGCAATGTGAGACGAACACTGGCTTATTTATACCAATAATAATGTATTATAAACATTAAATTAAGTTTACAACAAAAATACATAATATTAGCTAATGTGAAAACGAATCAACCAATCATCCCACACCAATGACATAATATGCACACAAATATTCATCAAAATCGGTTCATGTGATTAGGAGGAGTGACTGCAGCGCCATCTTCCGGGCCCAATTGTGTTTCCAGATCACCCAGGAACTCAATTTAATATACTTACACAAAATTTTTCGAAATGAAAACTCACATTACTATGTAAATATGAATATAAACCTGTTTTAGTACTATGCAATTTCCCGCACAGGTGTAGTAAGTATAAATGAAATAAATATCAACATCAAATTCTTTATAAAACATACTTATCTACCACCTACTAAGAAATGTAATTCTTTATTTTTTTAAAATATAATACTACTCCAATTAGCTCCTGTTCCATATTACATCCACCATACTTCCACTAAGTTCACCATGATTTTTTATTTCTTTGCACTTTGTTGCTTTTTGCTAAAAATGGAATCATGCGATAAAACCAGTAGAGCGTTGATAACATACATATTTTTGACTGAATAAAGGTACTTACGAAGGAGTGGGTTCACATTGTGAACAATCAGTGGGTTTATTTTGCTTCTGGATTCCGGATTTCTGAAAAGATTATCTATGCTATAAATGAAAAAATCTTACACATTCGTTATGTACTTAAAACAGGGGTACATATCAAACATCGTCTATAATACAATTATCATCAAATTTAAAATAAAACCAACTTACTTCATTAATTTGTTCCAATTGTAAGCATTCTTTTTCCTCCAACCTTTATGTTTCTTCTTCTTATTTTCTTTATTGTCCCCATTTGTCTCATTTTGTCTTATCGTGTTGTCACCCTTTGTTACGATTACGCGAGCGATACAAGTTCCCCGTGTGACGGCCGTAGCGGGAATGACTCGTGCAGCGATCGGGGTAGGAAGGTACAGGGCGGCTCTCGCTATATTGGCTGGTCGCGCGCTAATTTCAAGTATTTCTTGTTTATTTCAAAACCATCGCATATTTCAAAATTCTAAATCGGTAGACGTATAGGTTGTATATTTTATAGTTAATATCCAAAAAGTCGTAACTTTACGTTTGTTATTTTGAAGATGCCAGAGATTAAAAAAAAATAACAATGACAACTTTGTATTTTTTTTCTATCGAGAAAATATCATGGAATCATGTTTCTAAAACGGTAGACGTATTATGTTACTATTGAACTTTCTTGTCAAGAATTTTCATCACGACAACTTTAATAATATAAAAATTACGAAGGTTTAAAAAGGGCCGTAAATGTTAGAAAAATTAATTCATCACCTTAATATTATGTTCAGCATTATATGAATGCAATCAACTACATGAAACCTGTTTTCCTTGGTCACGACATCACGCGTCAACGGGTGGACCGATTTCGATAATTCTTTTTTTATTATATTCCTTGAAGTACGAGGATGGTTCTTATGTAGAGAAAACGTAAATATGTACCACGGGCGAAGCCGGGGCGCTAGTTAGATATAATAATCATAAGAACAGAATCGATGTAGTATTAGAAATAGACTGACCTATTTATTTTATTAATAACTAGCTTTCCACCCGCGGCTTCACCCGCACAGTCAAAGAAAAACCCGCATAGTTCCCGTTCCCGTGGGATTTCCGGGATAAAACCTATCCTATTTCCCGGGGTAAAAAGTAGCCTATGTCCTTTCTCGGGTATCAAAATATCTCTATACCAAATTTCATGCAAATTGGTTCAGTAGTTAAAGCGTGATTGAGTAACAGACAGACAGACAGAGTTACTTTCGCATTTATAATATTAGTATGGATTAAAAATAAACCTTACAATATCCAAAATATCTTGAACTCACAAATAGGATAGGAAATGGACTTTTATTATCTCAATTACTTATAAAAAAGTATTATGTGTCACTGTTTTCATTATAATATGCATTATTACAAAAGTATAATACATATAGCTTATTGTTTTAAAATACATACACTATGCATTTCAAAATCACAATAAGCTAGTAGCCATGTTTCACAAAGGAATATTTTAATATTATATTTTAAACAACAACTAGTTGTTCAAAATTCAGAGATCATGAATGTTTCTTGTGCATGCTTTGGAAACACGGAATTGTATTAGTAGGGTAGGAATAATTGTAGGTGTAAAATTTTTCAATAATGTAGATGTCCATTGTTTCTGAGAATAATGTTTGTGTTTATGATAATGTATAAATATAATTCCGTTTTTCTAACTTCTAACTTATTTATGTATATATACTTATTAAAAATTTCGTTTTTGCCTTTGCTATCGTTAGAATTTTTAGGAAATTGTCTTATTTTAATTTATTTGTTAATGTTATCGTTAATATTATCCAAGGAATATTCTTAACCATAGGAGGTGTATAAAAAAGTTCTGTATTTACTCTTGACTTATCTGTATAAGCATTTACTATATTGGGTGAAATAAAACACATAAATATACATTTTAAATAATTTTAATCATAATCGACTGTTTGCAGTATATGAATTCGAGTTTAAAGTTAAGAAATATACATAATATATAATATCTAAATATATTTTATGTACAGATAAATAGAAAAAGTAGTCGAATATAACTAACAGCTATCGATAGATCCGAGCGGCGAGAGTGCAGGCGGCCGGCGGAAAGCGGTGCGGACGAGGCGCACCTCGCCATAAAATCTTAGAAAAATAGATAAATCGCTCAAAAATGTCAGAATCAGTCGAGAAGAGAGAAGAGTTCGTGGGTATAATAAGAGAGATCAACGAAGAACGCTGATTAGACCCATCTCAAGCATACTCAGTGTCAGTAGACAGCGACCGTTCTGCTGGTGACCGTCTACCACCGCCTTCCGCCGTTGCCGGTTCGCCTGCTTGCGCTTGCGCGTACGCCAGACTCTTCTGGTAGCTGAACAGCTGCCGCTCCAGAGAGTAGTTCTCCGCTTGTAGAGCAGCGATTTCTCGTCTGTAAAAAAATGTTGTAGTTTAACTATTTGGTAAAACATACAATTCAAAGTGGATAAAGTCATTTCGATAGTTAATTACCTCATTTGATGAGCATGTAAACGACAAAGATCATCATAAACATGATAGGTAGCTTGGAAGAGTAAATAAGTGTCACCCCATTCGATGCGCACTCGCACCTCTCCACCGGGATGTAAGAAAGGACTTCCAGCGCGGGATACATCCTCAACCCGCAATGCCGTCTCCATCATAAGACCTTCATCGGCATTTTCTTGAGCGTAATAGTTTTCAAAGGGTGCACCAGGTAACTCACAGGCATCTGGCTCGCCCGGTGCTGATACAGTACGCACTAACCACGCAGACCAACTGACGTACCGAAGATGATTCCTGGGCACATGGTGAACGTCCCGATACAACATGTGAAGTCTCACTAATTCTGAATGTGTATCACAGCGCATCGCCCACGCTTGCTTATCACGATCGTAACACGTCGCCGCCCTTCCGCCTACGGGAACAGCCAATTCAGCCAGAGCTCTTGCCCATACAAGTTCCACAGTCAATCTTACGCCCTTATGAAGAAGTCGAGAAGGCGGACGAGGTATCCAAGGCGGAGTGCGACCTTCTGCATCACATAAGCACTCGAGTGGTCCAGAGTGTATCCGTCTATCACCTTCACCAAGAGCGAGAGCGTATCGCACTCTGCATAATTGTCCTTCTCCTGATAATCGCACCAACCGCAGACTTAATGGTTCTTTTCCACTTCCACCAGTAGCTGACACAGACCAATCGAACCCAGCGAATGCAAAAGGAGGAGTGTCAAGTCGAGGAGCACGAAGTTCAGACGAATATAGAGTTCTTACACGCGACATGCTCAATTCGAGTTGGAATTCGCCGCGTGCGTCTGCGAACTTTGCGGTGAGTTCGGCGAGAGAGACGCATCGCCCGCGGCCTTGAGCCGCACATCCTGCGTTAAAACGGACTTGCTTCCCAGAGAAACCTTCATTAGCAGTGAAGTGATCGCGGCTTAGAAGAGTGAAAGTGAAGTCGACGTAAACTCGCATTCCCTCGCAGACACCTCGCCATACCAAATAGACACCTGAAAATAAAGTATCTTGTTCATAGAGCTTGGTTACTTATGATTTACGGCCTTATTGCTACTTATTACTTTGCCTAGGCTGAAATAATTGTCTACTATCAACTCATGTTTTAGAACGCACCTAGCGCTGTATCCGTGCGACTGAATGCCACGGCCCATCGCTGGTGCGCGCAGCTGAAGTCCTTCGAGGTGACGTCACGGTCGGGCTCCCTGGTGGCGGACCGGGTGACGACGAACGTGAACACGTGCGTATCGGCGCGGTCTTTGAGCCGCGTCGCGCGGTACAGCAACGCCATGCGCCCGCGCACCGCTCGCCCGCCCCGCCTTCGTCTAAGTAAGGAAATTAGGAATATAGTCTCTAGACAAAATGGCAAAGCGCCTGATATCTATTGGTTTTCCATGTAGATTTGCGACTTTTGCTGTAGTCAATCTAGACATTTAAAAGGTAAAGAATATCCCATTCAGCTGAAAATTTATAAAATAGGTCAAAACATCATCTATACCTACATATAATATTAAAAAAATACTAATATCTATTATAAAGATTTCAACCTATTTTCTAAAAAGAAAATTAATTTCCATGCTATCGATCTAGGACATTCACTATTATTTTAGTAATTTTTAATAGCACTAGTCGTGAGAAATATCGCACGTGTTATCTAAGTATATCGCAGTCGCATTGTATTATTTATCATTATATTGCTAATTCCAAGGACCAACACTTATCATACGTAATTACAACTTTTTCACGAACACAAAATGCACAATAGCAAGTATTCTGTTTTAACTTTTAACCATACCTCCAATTCAAAATAATAACGAACGTGATCATTATTTCTGAAGTTCACTTCGCATCCACACGTTTATTGATCATTATTCTGACAGCCTCGACCGTTAGCCGTATCATGTAGCAACACCCCTGTATTAAAAATTTCATTATGATCGCCCAATAAAAACATCCTCCTAAATGCAATAATGGAATAAACTCTATTCATGGTTTTCGAAATTGTTATTCAGCAAAAATGTTCTCATAAAATGTCTCTATGGGGCCTTTCCTGTGGATAATTGATGGTTCCTGAAAATTTATGTGTTCCGAAAGCCTTTGTGCGAAATAAAAATGCGAAACAGGGTGGTATTGAGGAAATTGAGCCGTGGTTTTTGTTCCGGAACCGACAGTTATGATATACGTGACGTGTCCAGGCCGGACAAATGATAGAGGATAAAAATCCTTGTTACATTGTTCTATCTTCACATTGAACAGTGTTTTGGCATTGGGCCAGTTTCACGACTTGTTGATAGTCATACTTAACACATTTTGGCTCTTATTTTCAATTTTCATACATTAGTTATATTCTGTCATCTTCAGAGAGACGGAAATAAGGTTAGGTATAAAAGTAGGTACTATATATAATTCATTTTAAAGTAAGTCTATGTTTTTAAATTTTTTTATAGTATATTGAAATTATACAGTACGTACCTAAGATTATTAGATAACGCCTTTTCGTAATCAGCAAATATATCTTCTAAATTGATAAATGTTTATACATTTGCATGTTCATTTGTTTGTCTTTCTTTCATGTCGCCACAGAGCGATTTTATTATATAATTTTTGTGTTGAAGAAGTTATAATGTTGGTGAATGTTGGTGAAGTTATACAAGGCTACTTTGTGCTAGAGTGCTAGAGTGACATTGGCTACTTTTTACCTTGGTGAAACATTTTCAAATAAGTTAAATTTTTACAAAGGTAGCAAACTAAATATTTATTGTAAGTTATGTTAACAAAAGAGTAAATTGCTTAATGAACTAATTTCTTGAGCATTTTCTGTACAATTAGACTGAAATCCTCCGGTCAGTTCATTTGTAATGCCTTCTGAAGTCAGAACATTCACTGCTTCAATGAAACATAACTTTGTAAACATTCTGACTTCCAAAGCTTTCAATAGAGCTAAATACTTGTAGATTTATTTGCAGGGACTATTTATGGTGATTTTCAATGAGTACTAAAAGTTTAAATTAATATGTTTTCGATAACTAAGTACGATAATTTTTGCTCCGTAACTGATTTAACGTCATCTATACATATAATAAATCTGTAGAAGGGTCAATTCTGTACATTGAAAATATTGAAAAAATAAATAGCAGGGGGTGCTACTGGATCGATACCAAACCCAAATATGTGATTAAAAAAATTTTTGTTTGTCTGTCTGTCTGTCTGTCTGTCTGTATGTGAAGACATCACGTGAAAACTAACGGTTCGATTTCGATGAAACTTGGTATAATTATACCTTATTATCCTGGGCGTAAAATAGGATACTTTTTATCCTGGAAAAATACGTAGAAAAAAAATTAATCTTAATTTATCAGTTTTATCCATAGACGTTGTTCTGTAGAACAGCGAACACACGTTGCGTATTATTATAGGCCTAGCCGTATTTGGATCCAATAGATATTTATAAGATGTCATTGTCAGAGTTAATCAAAATGGAGACCATCCACGCGAAGACCGACATCCGCGCGGACGGAGTCGCGGGCGGAAGCTAGTAATTAATAAAGTACTGTTATTTTAAAATTAACGTGACAGACTTATTAATTCCACTAATTTATTTTGGGATGAACAAATGATTCTTAATTTGGCATACATAAAACTTATCTTATTCATAAACAGGCGTGAATCAGCAATTTCAATTGTGAATATTTAGCGGCGCCATGAAAAATATTCCATTAATGTATACATAACGTTATTACCCGTAACAAATATGTTGACATTTAATTTTACATGGCAACATTATCGAAGTGACGGAGGGTAGCATTTTACGAACGAACCTGATTTTATGTGACATAAAATGATAGTAACTCTGGATAAGAATCCCCCTACGCCCGAATAAAGGGAATCTACACGAACATCTTAATTCAATAACTTTGAGTATAAAAACCACATTTGAATTTATGGCTTTCGCAACATTATCCAGGATCATAAAGAAAAGCTGTAATATCTTTTAAAGATGCTTAAGTATCAGAGAAGCAATATGAGACGAACATCACGCGTAGAGCGTGCGTAGAGCCGTACGTTGATACAATAAATGTATCATGTATGTGTGTGTAATTGATTTATATGTACTATTTTTAATCACAGAAGTTTATGTCTAAAACAATTATATGAAACGATCATATCGTATAGAGTAGGTATGTACAAGTTTAAATTAGTTTATCGTAAATAATGCTTAAGCTTAACATATGAATGTAGGTAGACTTTGTTGATAAGATCTTAATGACACTGTACAAGTAAAACAATATCTGTATATTGAACGTAGAAACATATCCAGTTTGTATACATTATAATGTAACTTCGAGCATTGTTACATAAACTCGTACAAGTATAATATAACTATTTAGAAGCGTCGAGTAGCAACTGAAAGGGTCCAAAGTTCAGACCTCTTCGTTAATATTTGATCGAATAAATCATTCCTTGTCGTGTTCAATTAACTTGGTTCAGTTCTAAATGAAGACTAATAATCTCCATCTTTATTAGTTTTAGTTTATTCGTAAAACTTTCTTAGATTATTCATATTAACTATTTGATAAATGAGATCGTTATCCCAAATAGAAAATTCTGTTCTTATTCTATTCCCTTTTATTTTTCTGTGTTATTAATGTTCCAGTGAATCGATCATAGAATTTGTTAAATTTTATGAAGGTAATATTTTGTATCTTTCTAATTTACTTTCAATACATCTCCCTTTCTCACACCCTACATGGTTGTTTTCCGTAACATAATATATCTTTAAAAGTTTTTAGGACATTGTCCGTGTTTTCCAATTACAGCACTAGAGCGCATTATGCGGCATAATGCTTAACGTTGAATGTTCCAACTACAGCAACGCTTCGCACAATCGAGCACTCTTAAAAGTAATGCGCGTGAATTGATGCGTGCAATCGATTTATCGTTAGTAATTATTAATTGTTGGAAAAAAATTTAAAGCTTTCGTTTCATTGTAGTTTTTTCGAAATAATCAAAGTTAATTCAAATTGTGTTAAAAAAATAAATATAAGTATGGATGAAGGTACAAACATTGAAAAAAATGTTAATGAAATAATCAAAATCCAAATTACTTAAAATAACCGTAAATATTTTTCAACCAATTATTAAGTATACCACTTTATTTACACATTAATGAGGTTATTTCTAACTCTATGAATATTTTTTTTTCAACACTGAACTTAGCGCAACCTGCTGGTGCGTTTCACGTTCCAATTAGGCATCAGCTTAATTCGGCATTGTGCGCCGCTGAGTCGCATTATGCTCTGTAATTGGAAAACAGCCTGTATCTTTAGAATTGATAAACAGATATTCAACAAATACATTTATTACACTTTATTTTCACTACGATGTCACGAAATCTCACCGTGACGTCTTACATCGTCCCGCCTAGACCAATTGAAGTCTAGTGAGGAAATAGGAGATGTAAGCCGGTTCGTGATTTGTGAGTGGCTGTATGAAACTAGACAACGTCGCTACAACTTAGCGTTGGAAACTAGATTTTCTTACTGTGTGAAAATAGACTATTGCTTTTTAAATGTGACTTTAGGAGTAAGTATTGCTTTAAAATGTAACTTTAGGGGTATGTTGTGGTCGAAATTTAATACAATATGTAGGAGTTTATTTAACGATTAACGACTACGCCCCACTTTATTGTAACATATGTTTGACAAATGAACATTACAATACGAAAGCAACAAGGTATTTATCATCGCGATACGTGTAGGGAGCTCTCTAAAATATGTATGAGACAATTCCCTATGCGTAGGTATTAATATACAGGTAAATAGAGTGAACAAAGGTAATATGTTTGAACATTATTGCTCTGTGATCACATTTGAAATTGTAACATTTTATTACAAACTTATTCTGCTCGGATGCAATGTCCCACTGCGGTTCTATTATTACCCTTTCGAATGAAATAACATGAAATGAAAATTACATTATTCTGTTGTAAAAATAAGTCTTATACCTAGCTGTTTTCTGGAATTTCCTTTATAAAAGAAACTAGCTTACCGCCCGCGGCTTCGCCCGCTTTGTCTGAAACCTAATAAATTACATATATACTAAAACCTTCCTCTTGAATCACTCTATCTATTAAAAAAAGCTGCATCAAAATCCGTTGCGTGGTTTTAAGGATTTAAGCATACAAAGGGACATAGGGACAGAGAATGCGACTTTGTTTTATACTATGTAGTGATAATATGTGATTTGTTTTCATCACTCGATAGTGATAGAAATCGTTAACACGTTTGCAGAATTAGATAATAGATTTCATTTCAATCCAACGAACGTGAAATGAAATGATAATTTATTCAAGCATTTAAATGTCCGCTCACTCATAATAAAAAATATTAAGTGAAGTGGAAGAAATTCGCTAGCACTCGCTAAAGTAGTGCCTAGTAAAGTATTTCATCCGGACGCTTTGCTCAGAAAAAATTTCATTGGAAAAATAATTCTAATTAAAATTAATTGGTAGCGGTCGGGAAATTGTTAGCGGAATTATTTACAATAGTGTTACTACTTCAGTACCTACTCATTTAGGATAATTACAAGCTTCGCAAAAATACTGCGTGTAATGTAAAGCACTTCTGAGTTTAATTTAATTTATTACTCCCTTAAGATTTCTGGAATTTAAACACAATTTAATGTTTGCTTAGAATAAAGAATCGTTATGGTAGATTACTCCTTTTTATTAAAGAAATGGGTCGTTAGTAATTTAGTGAGAAACTGTAATATATTTTACTAAAATAAAAAATCTTGTCGAACGAAATCCCTGTGGTTTTATCATTAAGGACCGAATTACTATTGAAGGAATAAGAAGAATATGTAAATATATCTCAAATTCACAAGACATTCCGTCCGTAACTCTGAAAAAAATAATATTTTTTTTAAACCCTCAAATTCAGTTTGTGATTCACAAGCAAGCATGTTGCTTTTTGTTAGACAACGAGCGTCTAAATCACCTCCCTCTGTAACCAACAGAGCGAGACAACCCACGGCCATTCCCTAAATTTGTATAAATTACTTGTATATTTTGTCAACTCCAGCTTTTTTACAGTGAATCCTAGGGTAGTCAAATTTTGTTGCGTGAATCAGGAATTCAAGATGAAAAGAATACAAGAAAATGTTTGCGAGTTCTTTTAGTTATAATATGGAAATTATATCGGCTATTAGCATTATAAAAGTTGTATAATACAAATTACAATATTATTTATGAAGCATCCATCGTGAAATATTTAACGCTTTGACTGTACAAAGTATGATAATTTAGGTAGGCAAAGAAATCTTAAGACTTAAAATGAAATACTTATTATAATTTTATTTTCTTATAGTACCTAAATATTAAAATAATATTCAAATTTGATTTTTAAAAAAGCAAAAATATCATAAAACTTAGATGTTTTAAATGTCTTATATATATTTTGAATTTTTTTGACTCGACTGCCAAACAAAAAGTAATATGAGAAAATATTACAAATAAGTAAAAAAAGGTGAAGACAAAGAAAACTTCAGAACCCTTTGGCCGTTTCTCCCACGATTTTTCATCTCCGTTAGAAAAATAAGGTTGATATAAAATAAATTCTTATGAACCCGTAGCGTAATGAACCATTCAAATCGAACACTGATTTAACGGTATGAAAGCTTCTCTCAAACAAACAATTTTCGATTGAGGAAATAGTTGAGATTCGCAATATTTTCCTCGAAGAACGTGTCTCTTAAACGACGAACATTTTGGCAATGGCGTTGTTAACGTGAATCGCTTTAATAAATCTCTTTCTTTCGTACGTTTCTTAAACAATCTTTAAAAATAACCTGAGATCTTTTTAAAACATATTAATCGTATATATAACGTTCGTTAAAGAATAGAGACCCCAGTGATTGGCATCACAATACACGGAAAATTATTGAATAAAAGTTTACCAGAGCTCCCAGGTGCGACACACTTGCGTTTGACAGGTTTAATCCTAGCTATAGATCTAGTATTGATCGTTGCAGGAATAGACAAAGCATGCGGTCTACCGACCACAGATAATTAATAACCGACCATAAGCACTCCAATACTACTGGAATATATCCCTGGTTTATATAGCGATAATGTTCAGTATTTTGTACACTGCGTGCGAACACCCGTTAACCTGCCCCTAAAGATTTAACGATGGGGGTTGGACGAATGCCCCCACTAATCGCCTCTATTGTTATATAGCGTGATTTCCTCTTTTTACTTTTATAAATTTCCGAGAATGTTTATAAATGAATGTTTAATGTCCCGGATTTATAACGCTCTTATCAGCCGTTTCCAACGACACAGTTTTACGTTCTGTAAAAATACTGTTTTGAAAAGCGATTTCTTTTATTTTACATCGTGGAACACGCGTGTTGTGCTTGATATCGTGTGACATGCTTTTATGAAGTATTTTAATGCTTTATAATTATTATGAAGCCTTTCCATGTTTACTGAAATTGAAACTGATAACGATGTTCGTTTAGTGATACATATAGTTTCTGCTTATAACTGCTTTAAACTAAATTGTACAATAAGAAAATTTTCGTAGCGCCATTCCCTAAATTGTGCAATTCAAATCATAAATTTTATTACGATTGGTTCATTAACATCTAAAATATACTGAGATTTAACAAAGAGTCAAACAAGCAATTGTTATAAAGCTCGCTGTTAGATCATCTAACTTAGAACTTATTCGATCTATAATTATTGTCAGAACTTGTTGCCCTAGGGCCTATCAACCATCGGGGCTAGAATATTTTATGGCAATGTTTTATACGCCCTTAAATGGTTCGCTACTCATCTGAAACTAATTGAAACAAATGAATGATCGCTATCGTTTATAAACAAGGGAATATGTTTGACATTTCCTTATATTTTTATCGAACCCCTGCTCGCAAAACGCTTTGAAAGCTTTACTGATATATGCTTTGTACGAAGTTTGTATTGTTTTGATATAATAATATCAAATATGACTCACGTGCACGTGTAGTATAAATAAGACAGGCATGTTTTGATGGAAAATGTTTTCATGGTAAGAATAAAATTTAACATGGCAACAATCAAGAAAACTGCGGAAGTCAGATCGTTTAGAAAGTTCCTCAAACGAATTCATTTATTCGACCGTTCTTTTGTGTTCCAGCCTTCTAATTAGTTTGGAAGGTGAATCAAAACAAACGAAATTGAAAACATTAAAGAAGGTCGAATAATATAAAAGTCAATCTTACACCGGGGAGTGTAAAATTTGAAATGTTTTGTTTTCGAGTATAAGGGTGACAAATCAACATCGAGCTATGCTGCGCTGTACTGCGCTGTGCTGTGTTTGGTCAACTCGCTCGTTTAATATTTTAATGAGGATACAAACAACCCATGCTGTGCTGCGCTGTGTGAGGCTACGCTCTGTTTAAAAACGCAGCAGTCTCGAGCGAGGCGCGCTACCCGCCGTGCTGAGCCGCGCTGTGCCGAACTGTGCTATGTTTTTATGGAGCTCTGCCATGCTGCGCTGTGTCGAGCTTATTAACACTAGAGCGCACGCGCGGGGGACATTGGTCACCCAGTGCTATATATTGCTAAATATTTTTTTAAAGAATCGTACTTGAGTGTTGTTGTCTCAGGTATTCCCCGACTACCAATCACCGGACATTTTAGCAGCGTGTCAGCTTCCTTGGTGCAACGAAGTGTACTCTGCGAAAATATAAAAGTACATGGGTGACGCATGTCCCCCGCGCGAGCGTTCTAGGAAGTTTTTGAAATCATACAATTACGAGTGAAAATCAAGTATACCGCTTTTATTTTTTACTGCTCTTATGATCAATTTATACTTTTAAGAAATTATTAATATATGGGTAACTAAAATCGAAATAAAATACTCATATTCGAGTGCTAGAACATACTTATTTTTTATTGAAAATAAAATTTTATTGGATAAGAACAACTTATTCTTAAACTTTATAATTAGATGATTATTTTTACCAAATTTGTAGTTTCCAAAGTAAAAAAAACTGATTGATCACAATAAGTAAAAAATTAGTTACTTTTCACAGAGGTTTATGTTTAGCTCATAATTTAAGTAAAATGAGAAAATATTGATATTTTTTTTGTTTCATCACTTAAAAATAAAGTTGATTCATAAATAAGTACTTCGTTTACTTTTTAACCCATTGACCACCGAGCGGCCCGATCGGGCCGAGACACAATAGATTTTCTATTGTGTCTGTGATCCGAGGACTGACGGATTAAACTACGATTTTTATGAAAAAAAACGTGCGTCGTATTGGGTGACATTTATTATGTGACCCACGCGTGCACTCAAGGAAAATTTTAGGCGCGAGCGCTCTAGTGTTAATAATAATTAAAATGATTTTTAGTCATTCGCAAATATTTAAAAAAATCGTCTTCAGTGGCAATACTCTTTAGAAAATGAAATTCTCCGTATTTTTCACGTATGGTGTGAGGTAACAAGCTACCGTGACTGGACTCTTTTAACGACAAAATAACACATAAAATATCCATATCCGCTTCTTCTTCACTTTCATCTTCATCGGATTCAACTATGTCGTAATGTTTACGTTTTTTTGAAAATAGGGTCATATTTGACGAGATAAACGACTACACGAGCTGCTGATTACTTTATACTGAGCTAGATTGTTAACCTTCCTATACTCGCGCCAATTTTTGTAACACCTATACTCGCGCACGGTGTCACAGACCGATAGTGTTTACCCCTACACTATATATATTTACTAAGAAAACCGAAAACTATAACAATTTTTTTAAAGTTTAGGATGTACTGAAACAAAATAGTATTGATCATACTTAGTCTTTTAATTATTTTACTGACTTATAGTCTATAACAAATCAGTCCTCGAATTTGAGATGTTTTTCTTAAGTACTAGGGAAAACTAAATTAAAAACAGAACTTCTTTTTCAAAACAAAATAAACTTCTAAGTAATAATAATAAACATATCAAAGCACATATTTATCTATGTTTGGCTTAGTTTTGAGCCTTGCCTGTCCATCTTTTCCCAAGTAAAAATCACGGGAACTTCAGATATCTCTTCATTGTCATCGTCTTGCTCGGTGTCGTATGTCTCTTCTTGTACCTCCACGTTGTCTTCCACCTCACTGTCATTTTCGTCTTCATAGCAGAACCAGAACTTGATTCTTCCAGCAACAATCTGATTTGATCATCGTTCATTTTGACATGAAGTATGGCCTAAAAAATTGGTCAAAATATAATTTAGAGCAACATTCATACATATATTTTACTATACATACTTCATAAAGTATACAGTCTTAAAAAATATATAAATGTACAAAATATATAATATTAATACTTACACAAAAAGTTGCACCTATACTCGCGTCGGTCTCATGGACCGATTGGCGCCAAATGCTATGATACGTGAACTTCTGCCGACCACGCGACCTGCACTAAAATGAAGTTAGCCCCAAATCTGGAAACTAGCAAGGAACTCGACTTCACAGGATTTACCTGCATAAAATAATTACGAAAATGTGTTTCGTCGGTCTCACAGACCAACGCGCGAGTATAGGAAGGTTTAAAAACGTAGCTTAAGAAACACAGCACAGCACAGCGCAGCATCGTTTAATTGTTAAAAAAACGTAGCTTAAGAAACACAGCACAGCACAGCGCAGTACAGCGCAGCATAGCTCGATGTTGATTTGTCACCCTAAGGCAAAATTATTGTCTCAACTCGCAACATATCATAATATTTACATGAGACATAAATATTTAAAAAATACCAAAATTGCCCCTTAATAAACCATCCACCTAACTTGTTATTAGATGTGCTATCTCCTACACAATCTGAAACAAATCTCTTTCAATTTCTCAACATTTGACTGTAACCTACCAAGGGAATTGTTATCAAAAACCACTCAAATTATTATACATAATACACCTTTATCCACGACACAATTCCAGGTACATCGTAAGACACATTTCATTTCAACCGTCGCAGTTATAAAGCTGAAACACGCTATAGAGACGAGCTGTGAGCACCTACATAAAATTAATAATCCCCAGATTATATAATTCAATGTGCACTCAGGCTTACTCCAAGATTAAGGACACACGATGTGGATCCTATTTATATTGTATTCTTACCTTTATACTCGAGTATGACGTATATAAAATTTCTGGTAAATTGATTCTGTTTTACACTTATAGAGGAATAGTCACGTTTTTACCCCACGTTCGTTATTTTCGAGAGATTCTTGACGTGTGTAAATCAATTTGTAAGTCGTTAATCCACACGAACATACATATCCTATTTTACATATCAATTTTTATGCTACTCTGATCATAAAAATAGCTTTACAAAAGAATCCATTATTTCATTTTATTTCGTGTTTTGATATTTTGCCCAATATTTGACTCAATATTTTGTTATCTAAATAATCTGATTAAGCGTTCATTTAAATATTCGAGAATGTTCCAATTAATCCTTCGGTAAATTTATTTAGCTTGGATATTTATAACTTAGATAAATATCTTTAGACTTTACTTACTAAATGTTGTTAATGTTTTATTTTTAATTTGCTATTATAGCGTAGTTTTGTTCTACTCGTAACAATTTTCATTTTCCGAGTAGTAAATTGGCAACCAAACTTCAAGAAGGTTGGCTAGCCCAGAATTTAGGATACCTACATATATTTTAATTGTTATCAAACATGCGTGTATTCAAAATTTTCACTTTATAATATATAACTTCTTATGAGCTTTTTATAGTTTCGCGTCTTATACTTTATTTTCTTGATATGTAATTTTTATTACAAAAATTAAACGTAGCATAAGCCTCCGAGTAAAAGATGCAATAACATTCTTAAGGTATTTTCGACTCTACCTAAAACTTTTTAAATTCTACAGACGAAATATAATATCTTATCGTACCTACTATTAACAATAAATATTTACACATAATTGCGTAATTGTACAAGTTTTTCGTTTGAATGTATTTCTCTATAGATGTTAACAGGAAAATGGGCTATGGATTCGCAATAGCAGTTAGTGGCCAATCTAATATCGGAGTTTTTGGCCATAAAGGAATTCCAATAAAGATTAATGGTAACTGCCTGAAGGTACGGTAGTTTTTATCTACACATCTATGTAATGGCTGCGTTTTCCGCTTTTCCAAAGTTATTTTAAATTATATTTACCAAGTTACTGGTACAAAATCTTTATGCTAATGCGTTTGTATAGCATTATTTTTATGTGTTAATAGACGTACTTTTAAAAAGTTTACTCCAAAAATAAAGCAATGTACTTAATTAATTTTTTTTTATTATTAGTGTGCCAGCAGGGAAATGAATTAACTACGTAACACTTACGTAAAAGTACATTGAATAGATAAATAGATAGTAGGTACTCGACACTTTCCATACTTCAATAAATTAAGATCCCTCACCAGTATAAAGCACAAATTTAGCAACATCAATATGTATTTATAAACAGCCTTTGAACAGGTGTGAAAGCTCGTCGGTAAAGGGCTTGATGATATAAATAGTTCACGTACGACACCTAGTTACCTACAGGCTACATCCCTCGATCTGAGTGCCCAAAGGATTATATTTTTATCACCGAACGAAATGTGAAGCCCGAAATATTACGTAGAAACTTTTACGTCACATTTTTTATACTTGAGAGCCGCACTGAAGCCGCAAAATTCCCTAATGCACCGTGACTTTTCACAATGTTCTTTCACTAATATTTATTAAGGTAATGATGCTGTTATACGGTATATGGATCACAAAATAAACTTATGTGAATTCTAAATAAAAGCAAGGCAGGCCGGGTGAGTTACATATAACGAATTTTCTTCTTTGCCAACATTTAAAGATACCAAAATCGCTTTACTCCATGACGTGACGGTATTGCCATGACGCGACCTTGAAATTTTACTCTCAAAGCGCCTGAATAAGTTTCACTTGAAAAAGCAGACATCGAGTTCCGACACAATTATAATTACATGTTTCCCTCAATAAAACAAGAAACTAAATAGCTAAAATGGATTCATTCTCAAGCAAACATTCGTATTCAAAGAATCCCGCCCTATTTCTTTACCACGCTTCAGAAACAAGAGGGGTAAAACTGCTTACTCATGAAACCGTAACTCAACGTCATACATCACGTTAAAACCACGCTCATAAGCCGAAAAGTTTATACTCAATTCCTGTCGCATGCTATACCAAGTTTATTATATGAAGTAATATTAGTAATGCTTGTTTGTGGCTTGCTAATAGTGAAATGTGTGGAATTATTACCGTAATATCAGATTTACGTAAACTGTTTAACATACCTATTTACTTGGGAAAGGCTAGAAGATGTGATCGTAAGTCAAATTAAATGTGAATTTAAGTACTGTAATGGTAAGCATAAATATAACAGATTTTGTCACTCTATGAAAGAATGCAAAATATTTACGTAAGTTGTAAATTCTGCAAATTACAGTCGCTTACTCAGTTTTTCTATAAGAAAAACTGCAAGCAATTTACTTAAAGCAGCAACAATAACGGCTTTTCATATATCACGGCCACTATTTATTTATAGGCAACTTATGTAAATGAGTACTGAATCGATAAGTGTGAAGGGTAACATGCAGGGACAAAATGGGAAGATTCAAAGGCGCGATGAATATTTAACATTATAGCATATGCTTGTAAAGGTACCTCAAAAACCATATCTATACGAATCCATACTAATATTATAAATGCGAAAGTAACTCTGTCTGTCTGTCTGTTACTGAATCACGCCTAAACTACAGAACCAATTTTCAGGAAATTTGGTATGGAGATATTTTGATACCCTAGAAAGGACATAGGCTACTTTTTATCCCCGGAAAATGACGCAATCCCGGAAATCCCACGGGAACGGGAACGATGCGGGATTTTCTTTGAAAACGCGGGCGAAGCCGCGGGCGGAAAGCTATTATTATATAACTGAAGAGTTTGGTTATTTGCTTGAACGCGCTTAGCTCATGAACTACGGACACGTTTTCGAAACTTATTTCACTGTTCCATAGTCCATTTACCGAGAAAGGCTATTATAGGCTACCATTGGGTTAAGACCAATAGGAGCGGAGCATTGCGGGTAAAACCGCGGGGCACAGCTAGTTCTGACTTCTGTATAAGCTATTTTATACTGGACATATATTGTATAGTTTATTTATATCACTTATCTCTACTTTAATCAGTCGCTATCAGCTTTTATAGTGGTATACGTAGCACAAGTCAATATTTGGAACTCACCCTCGTCAAGTAAATTAAAGAAAGAGATTCGATTCCAGCTTCTTTGCGAGTAAATTCTAAGAAATACGAAATACGTGAATTTCGCTCGAACATGAATATTTTCTGCCGACGCGATAAAGGACCTAAAATGTGGAGTGGGTTTTCTATAAACGCATTAAATCCTGCTCTGCTTACTATTACTATAAATCTGTCCTGTGAATAGATTTTCATAAAAAAAATCACGTAGATGTAATAACTTATGGATATTCTGTCTTTTATTTTCTTTATTCTATGGAGTAATTTATACAATCGCAAACGAACAGCTGTAAGTCCTGTACGGTCTTTAATAATTACATAACAAACATCATATTTCGCATAAGACTTCTTAAGAATTCCTAACTTGGACTTGGACTTGAATTAAAAACAAAATACGATTTCATAACGAATACCCAAAACTTTTGTCATCATTTCCATATTTGATTTCAAGCACCCATTCACGTTGAGACAAAAAGATTTATCTTCCCTTTACATTTGAATTAAAAGCAGAATACTTTTAGTTCAAAAATTATGGCATCTCATCAGAGCCCGCAGTCGTTTCCTCGTTTCTTCGTAAGAGACAGGTATTGTGCTAAAGTTGATTGAGAATCTAATTGTCGTCGTGTGAAATGGCGTAGGTATAACATTCATTGTTTGAAGGGTATGTTAACGGGAACTGAATTAAAACATACGCTATGTAATTTGCAGTGAAGTTATAAAATCAATTGCACAAGGTCTAATTCAGAAATTACGATCGCAAAATAATATAAAATTAAAGTATTAATATTATTTCGTTTATTTCGTAAGTTACATAACGAATTCACTGTTTTATTATTTTATTAATATTCTTTCAGTGGGTGCATTATCTTCATTTTGGAAAAACAAATTAGTTTAACAATAAATTTCTTCCTGCATACGAGTCTGAATTCGATTAAACGTGTTTCTCGCAAAAAATACATACATTTCAACATCACGTATTAATGCACCATAAAATATTTATTCTCCATTATTTACTTTTAATTATATTATGAATATATTGTGGTGGTTAAATACATATTACGAAAAATTATAATTCTTTTACTGACACTTCACGCCGCTTGAGTGAAAGTAGATGTTGAATGGATGCTTCAACTTGATTGCCTCGTTATAAGCTAACGAAATATGGATGTTTGTATAATAATGTACGTTATTCATTGGTCATTTGTGATTGGGAATATTCAACGATAGTTCAAGACATTTATAAAACTACAACGATGATACAAAGCTCGACACCAATATTTGTTTAAGGGCAAATTATACTTTTTAATAATATTTTTAGTAGAATCTTCTATTATGGATATAGGATAGAAAAAATAACCTGATTTTTTTTAGTAAAATGTCTAGTTCACTCATGTTATATTTCACAATCTTTTCAGTTATTATTTTTATTCTTATACACAACAACAACAAAAAAATAGAAAGATAGTAAATATTATGCTCTGTTTTCACATTTATTTATTTAACAGTAACCGAGTATAACAAATTACAGGGAAGCGTCGAGGGCGGTCCCAGACAAATAATTCCACGATGAATTTTCATGATGTTCATTTGAAATTATTTATGCATTAAATATGTTTTAGTATTGGTTTAGTTTGTAGCAATGATTTATTGGACAATTATGCTATTGCTCATTTAGTCGAGTTATTACTTAGTCAATGAATGTCGTTTGTGTTTTATTCCCGTGATACTATTATTTTTTTATTTGCTTCGTTTTAATGACAAACAATATTATAGATTGAATTCTGATGATAAAAGAACAATTATGTTATTAAATAAAAAAGACTGTTTAGATTAGATATTTTTTATGAAAATTCAATATTTATTTTTACAAGTACAGCCTAAAATGATCGATCGTTAAGGAATAACATTTACAATTCTTGAAATTTATTACTACAGAAAAAAACGTTAACCTATCATGTTAAAAACATACAAGTTTATACTAAAAATTCTGGCTTTTTATGTAGCAATATTTTTCTTTATTTTCACAATACTGATAACAACTTTAAACATTTTCCCGGAATTACAGTTTCGTGTTAGTGACAGGCACATACACACTGTCATAAGGGGAGACCTCACTTAACTGGTTGTTATCGACTTATGCTGAGAAAAATGGGGTCGAGAACTAGAGAATAACAAAAAGTTAGATATGTCTCTAAGGGTGTACTGATATCATTAACGTAAAAGTCTTTTAGTGTATCTACGATCTACATATCAGCTGTAAGGTCAAAACTAAACCACAGAAAAAGTCAGGCAAGATTTTTGATCCTAAAAGATGAAAGAGGTGAGGGTAATTTGTATGAACAAGTTGCGAGCGGAACGTAAAAGTTACAATCAACCCCGCAGGTCGTAGGTTAATTAGTAACAGTGAACACAATCAATAGGAGCGATTATCGAAATTGAATTCACGCGAATACAATATCAAATTCGGCAAACATTTACACGCAAGCAGAGTTAAGCCATTAGGCCCTCTTGCCCTAATTGCCAGCCCACCTGCTTACTTGAGTACACAACACTGACGTAGGGTAAACATCATTTATCAGGGGAAAGTACGAATAATTAATTTATAATCTTACCTTTGTCAATATTTCCCTGGAGGTATAAATTTAAAGGCACGTTGGAACACATTAATTTTAACAAGTAATTATTGGAGGTAACCCAAGTGGTTGTGCGCCTAATACTCTTTGTAAATTGTAATCACCTTTTATAATCTTTCGGTGTGATATTTCCCCGATAGGTAATGAACATTTACAAGACTTTGTTTATTATACCTGCCAAATACAATAATTCGCTTCGTGTCCCTATCACAATTAAGCTGATATTAACGACACCTTTTATGGTAAAATCCATCACACTCAGAACACTCCTAATATTATGTACACGTACCATAACACGTACACATTTTCGTATATAGTAAAGTATATAATAACAGTCTATAGTAGCCGAGTTTAAATCAAATACAGCATGTACAGAAATTGTGTCAGGCGATATGAAATTCAGTTCCAATTAGTACAACAGATAACATCATACCTATCTTGTACTAAATATAGACTCATTAGCTCTGTGTAGCCGTAATCAGGAACTCGTTAGAGGACAAAAGCGTAGTACTTTCATAATCTCAAACGAATAATGAAGGAATTACGAATGGTTAGGGAGCCAGGTGCAAATTTGGTTAACTATTTCCTCTCAAGAGATAATTCGTCAGACGCATGAGAGTATAGTATTATAAAGCCTCGTGAACGTCAGCTGGCGCTCGGTTGGGGGGGTGCCTCTCACGCACATAGGAAAAAAAATACATTCATTCATTCATTTCCTCTCAGCTAAAAATTTGTCAAATTGTAGCTAACCCAATATCTCAACGAAAAAAAATAGTCAGCTGGTTACAACATGGTGTATTATACGTCAGCTGGTGTCTCGAACATGAAAGTTAAATTTAAAGAAAAATTTATTTTCCGTTATTTCCTCTCAAACAAAAATTTACCTGATGATACCTTATATGTAACTGTGGATAAATATATATGTCAGCTGATACGGGAGGCTACAACCGCTCTTCCCCCCAACCGAGCTCCAGCTGACGTTCACGAGGCTTCATAATACTATACTTTGATGCATTTTACTAATTACCGCTTGAGAGGAACTTGGTCATAAAATCTGCTGCTGGCTCCCGGACCAGAATGCACTAAACAGAACTTGACCTAGAAAACTAAATTGTCACTTGAAGGCATTTTATCACCTTTAAAAAGAAATCATATTTTCACCTTTTCACTCCACATAACACGAAAATACAAACTTCGTAATTTTCGTAGCGTATTCTACGTATTCTACGCTACGAAATTTACGACATATTACGGAGCTTAATCGTCTTACGAACATAAATAATTAGTAGTTTTGCACCATAATTTTATTTATAACATTGAATATTGTAACAGATTTGTGCTTTTCAGTTCAACTATTATCATCATGTATTATTTTATGCATGAAAATTACTTAGAAGACTGGGAGAGCATAATAATTTAATATTAAAAAAAAATATACTAACAAAACTGCTCTTTTCATTTCCATTAAACAAATAATCCCCGGTCATGTTAAAAATTCAAGAGTGTGACTCCAATAGCAGTTATAATATAAGTGGGTACAGAGCCTCGGGCTTTACATTATGTACTAATAAATGAAACGGTAACTCTTAATTATCTTCCTCTTCCTCTCCAAGGCTTTTAATCCCGATTCTGCCACACGATGATTTCCAATTACTATTGTTATTCCTATGCCTCTCACAATGCTCTGTAATACACCTATGTTGTTACGCTCATTATTATAAAAAACCTATTTTATCTCGCTCATGATGTAAAAAAACATTATTAATATTTTTATTATTTTACCGGGAATCTTGCGTGACCAACTTGATTAATCATTTCGGAAATCATATGTCTTTGCCATCGATTTTGTGATTCGTCTAAAGTTAATATTTTTATTCTAGCACTTACGTAAACGAACAATCAATGAATAAAATACCCGGTAATAGAGTTAATTCTTTCTTCATCATCGTTTAGTTTTCATTGTTTTAATGTTTATAGACATAAACCGCTTAACGAATTTGCATTAATTTTCATAATACCTACTCGTAAGAGCGTGGAAGATTAAGGACAGGCATATAGACTACAGGCCCGTGTTGAAAAAATTATGGGTCATTTGACCCACCACCTGACCTATCTAGAATGATATAAGAGCATAAAATAATAAGATTCAGCACTATGACGTCACTTGTAAGCTGTCCACCTGAGTGCAGATGAGAATTCGAAGGTTCAGGTAGAGATTTTCTCCCCTTGTCTCCATGATTTTTGTACGGCATTGCGGAATAATTGATTAAAAGTAGTATAGAAATAGTATGACACAGATGCCGTACAAAATCAAATGACCAAATTTACCCCGGCAACTGTCGAAAAATAAAAATAAATTCCGACTTTGTGGACCACCATTTTTGTACGGCATCTGTGTCATACTATTTCTATACTGCTTTTAAGCCATTATTCCGCAACGCCGTACAAAAATCATGGAGACAAGGGGAGAAAATCTCTACCTGAACCTTCGAATTCTCATCTGCACTCAGGTGGACAGCTTACAAGTGACGTCATAGTGCTGAATCTTTTTATTTTATGCTCTTATATCATTCTAGATAGGTCAGGTGGTGGGTCAAATGACCCATAATTTTTTCAACATGGGCCTGTAGTCTAATAGACTATTAATCTAATATTGGCAGTTAGTCATAGCGACAAGAATAATAATAATAATAAAATAAGAAAGAAAGAATTTTAATGAATCAAATGTAATTTGTCAGAATTTAAGAACATACAGTTACAAGATTAAGAATTCAGTTTACTTAATTTATTTTTTTTATGAAAATAAATAGTTAAATAAAAAAAACACTTTATTGCACAATGCACAGACACATAATACAGTTTCGCAAACAAAGGAATCTTCACTGTACAAATTGGTGGCCTCATCGCTTTGGAGCGATTTCTTCCAGGCAACCTTGAAAATACATGTTTTATTGAAATGAAATGAAATGAAAAACGTTTATTTATACACACATTATAAAATAGTTACACAATAAATTAAAGACACGACGATCGACTAAACTAGGTACTAGACCTGTGCTATAGTCGATCGACGCTTTCCTCTCTTTAAGACATAGTGCCAGCATTATAACGTGTGTTAAAGTTTGTGAGTGTGTGTGTGTGTGTGTTAGTGTGTGTGTGTGTGTGTGTGTGTGTGTGTGTGTGTGTGTTTATGCGTGTGGTTGAGTTTATAGGTATAAGATTGTGCGTGAGTTTAAATGGATAAGTATGCGTGAAATGAGGGCTTTATATAGATTATCCCTTCAATACATTAGTCTCATTAAATTTCAATTCTTACACAATATAATCATCTGTTCATTTTATAAATTCTTCAGTTTCCACATATGATAAGGTGAGTAGCATGTTTGTGATTTTATATTTAAGGCTAAAAGACGTCAAGTTGTGGATATTCAAAATTTTATTAACTTTGTTATAGAGAAAAGGACCCATATAGGCTTTACAACGTTTTGCTGCTACAGTATGAACTAAAGGTAAGTTGAAGATTTTATAGTTGCGTCTTTTTTCCGTTAGATTTATATTTCGAGCTGATAGGTTATGGGTGTCTAGAATACAGTCTAATATAAAAAGTTTTCTGACAGAGAGAAGTTTACATTCATTGTATAGCGTTGAAGTTGAGTAGAAAATTGGCTTAGCCATCATCACTTTGAGAACGGCTCGTTGCGCTCTTTCAATTTTGAGCATGTGAGTTTTTGCAGCTCCGCCCCACACCTGAATACAATAGCCCAATACTGATTGGCAAATGGCAAAATATACTTTTTTTAAGATCTCAATGTCAGCGATTTCTCGAAGCTTCCTAAATATTACCATAAGTTTCCGAGTGCGTGAAGCCAGAGTTTGAATATGATGCTTCCATGTTAATTGGTTATCCAAGTGCACACCTAGGTATTTTATGGCTGAAGCACTTTCTAATTTTCTACACTGGCACGAATGGTTATTTTGGATATAGTTAAATGTATCACACATATGTGCTGTTATTTCAAGTTCTCTCGGCTGCGAACACTTATACAGTGAGAAGGTTAAGTATTTGGTTTTTTCTAGATTGATAGTCAATATGTTTTCACTTAACCATGACATAACTTTTGCTAGTCCAGCCTCTGCAGATCTTTTTGTGCTATACCAGTCATTCCCGCTAAACACAATGGCCGTGTCATCAGCAAATGTTACAACATGACCATTAGATCCTCCTATTATAATGAAAAATTTACCGAATCAACTAACTGAATTACTAAATACGTTTTGAAATGTCTGTATTAGAAAATCTTTACCTTTCGTACAAAGGTAGGTACATACAGATGAAAATATATTTTATCTACATGTAAAACGGATCAAATGGTCATACAGTTCGAGACCTTATGCTCCAAGGGTTATCCCGATAGCCTATAAAAAGCTACATCTACAAAGTTTTATCCTGTACCCAACTCGATATTAAAAGCAAAAAGTATTGATATTGAGGTCCATTGAGGCTTAGCTCCGAATTTGAAGCATGAAACACAAACCATATTTTAATATCAAATCATCATCGATATGAAATAGAGTGAATGTAAATTTCATTTTACACTAGCGGTCCGCCCCGGCTTCGCCCGTGGTACATGTTTACGTTTTCTCTACATAAGAACCATCCTCGTACTTCAAGGAATATAATAAAAAAAGAATTATCGAAATCGGTTCAGCCGTTCTCGAGTTATGCGCTTACCAACACATTTTGCGATTCATTTTTATATATAAGAAGATTATCGTATTCGAATATGCAAGAAAAACCCATTTCCAATGCTTTTTTTAATACTTACCTAGTTAACTATAATATAAGCAGGTTGTATAAGCCATACGTTTTTGAAAAATATATTTATGGTTAGGTATAGTTATTTATTTGATTTATAATATAGTGTTTTAATGCAATAATAGTTTGAAATAAAATTTTAAATTACTTCCAATAAAAATGAAAGCGTAGGTATGCTTTTCTTGTTGAAACATTTTCCCTTTTAAAAGTATGCAAACCAAACCGCTCACCTCTAATGTTATCTTTTCATTATTAATGAAGTGAAGTGTCTTCAATTACTCTTGATAAAGGCAAAGGAAAATATATAAGTATTCGCAAGCAATTTAAGTATACATGCCGCTAATTCCCACGTTACTCAAATAACAAAGTTTATTGAAAATTATTTTTAAAGCATAGACAATTTTAGAAGTGCTGAATATTTTCCCGCCTGATTTGATCTGTGCTGTGAAACGTAAATCTGTCACGCGCGTAGACTACATAGAGATAAAAGCCATTGCAAATATTGCCAGAATATAAACGATATTTTTAGTGGATAAAACATTCATGTTTTAAGGGGATTACACTGGTTTTTTTTATTCTTCTTTGTAATAAAAGTTGGTTTGTTTTGCTCTATATTCATATTTGATAGATAATATTAAAAATACATTTGCCTGCACACTTCACAATTATTAAGCTTGTAAAAATAGATGCATTAAACTACAGAAATATAACTCATTTATAAGTTTATTCCTTTAATTTATGTATAGAACAAGCGATGCGTTAAATATGTATGTTCAATATATCGAGCTGTTGGACAGAATTTGTGAAGGTGTCACGTAGGTGCAAATTAGGTCGCGACTAACGTAAACATACGATTACTAGGTAGCCTTAGGTGTATCCTATATTTTATATAGGTATATGTTCTTGGTAAGTATATTTTATAGAGCAATATTTCATAAAAATATTTCACGTACGTGTTAAAATTATGAGGAGCACACAGTTTAAAAATGATTTTAGAAATATGTATAAGAAATATACTATAATAAGTAGGTTAAAAATTTATAATAAATTACTAACATTAACAACTAATAATTATAAAATAATTTCACATTTCTAGAAGAGTCAATCACAACACAGACTAAAAAAAGTTGTTCAGTAAGTAAAAGCGCGCGAAAAAAACGGGCACAGACAATAGACTAGCGAAGTTTGAGTGTAGCATAAACATTGCTGCGCAACAGGCGCGTACCTGAGGCGGTCGGCCGGGAACTGCGGAGCGCTGAGCCACCGCGCCGCTCCTCGCGGACTAACGCAGCGCCTGCCAGGACGCGCCCAACCAACGGTGTTGCTAACGTTGCCTTTTATTTACCTCGAAATATTAGATTGTTGTATTGGTGAAAGTAAATTTGGATGATAGCCAAACTTGTATACTTGTATACTATAAGTAAACAAATTTCGCGTATAAGGAACTAATTACTTTAGATTTATTTAGGATTTTATTGCTTTCATCATATTTTAGGAATTATAGTTTGTGTTTTTGTCCTTTGTTCTTGTACTTTGTACCTACATATTGTATTGTTACTAAACTGTTACTAAATGCTAAATCCGTAAATTTTGTATTTTATTTTACAGGTATCATGCCAAATGCCAGCCAAAATGTTTAAAAAATGTTTTTTTACTTGACATGATTTTTTTTTACCATTGCATAAGTGTTATTTTTCACACCTGAGCTACGGTAACATAATATCTTTTGTTATTTTTTTACAAAAATTCTTACATACATTCATCATTCACACATTCCTCACTGAACCAATTATAACTGAAAATCCTCCTTCGTAATCCATTGAAATTGTTCCTCCTTCGTAATCTTCCGTAATGGACTCATAACGGCGTTTCAACTCGATCTCCGGATACGCAGGGAACGTTTGTAATTGGCAACACTGACGCCCCGCGCCCCTACGACCCGGGCAGCTTTAATGAAGCCAGGGAGATCGGGGGGAACGGAAGATAGAACCCATGCCGGATGGACGACTTCGAACTCTCAGATCCGACTTCCTTTACATTTCAGCCGCTCACGAACGCAAATAGATACAAAAAAGCCGGAGTTCAACAAGTTCAAACTTTCGCATCGGAAACTTTGCATACCACTTTCACTGAACGTTTCTCCGCTCTTGACGTTTCAATTTATTGACGATAAACAAGCCAATAAAAGCGTCCCAATCGTTTCGAAGAGCGACTAATCTCCGCGACGATTGAAGTGTCATTTGAATGAGGTATCGATTCTCTTAATCGAAGCCAATTTCCCGAAATGTTCGCCAGGTGACTTACGATTCGTTATAGAAATCACTGATCCGTGTAATTAACCATTACTTTAATAAATTTTCTCGTCTCTCGTTATTTTGGGCGTTGGAAATTAGCATTGTTTTTCTCGATTATTGTAGCCAATTCCTTATTTTATTCAATTCTTTTATTTCTTTACGTGATCTGTCTGTATAAATATAAGTGGAGCTTTTTTCACACGTTTGTAATGTTAGAAATATTCCATTTACGAGATGTTTATAAATAAATAATAATATGAAACATAATACATTTGTTTCTTCATTCTCTCCCCTAAACTTAATTAAAATTTTTATGATAGCTATAGCACACGATACCTAAAAATACTTCTTTGACCGAAAATGAAACATTGATGTGAAAATTTGAGTTTCACTCCAACTCTTTACCGGCTTTATCTCAGAAATATATATCAAAATACGAATAATCCCTTTACTGTCGCGCGAAGTATCTTTTTAACAAGGGCTTAAAAATGTAATGGCATGGAATTGTAAAATATATTTGTTGAACATGAGATATTTTGCTGTATTTGACTGTTTTTAATGATGAGTATATATCTATACTCAAATTTTAAATGCGATTTTCTTTTTATCTGTAGATAACAATTCCTTTTTCACCGCTCTATCACATTTATGTGGATAAAAAGATAGGGAGTAAAAATTGTTTAATACCTACTCAAGGTCACGTAATTTTTTACTTCAAAAATAAAGTCTATTGCATATAAAACACATAGTTGAAATAACTGAATTTATAAAATAATTTGGAAAATCCAAAAGTGCACGCCTCATAATTTTTTTTTAATAAATATTTATTAATTATTATTTTTGTTTATTTAATAACAATTAAACCACATCGAATCAGACCCTGAAAAATGAAAGGGTTCTATTCCTGAGCATACTCAAGCGTAAGAGAAAAAGAAAGACTCGATTAGTAAAGTATTTCGGTCGCTATCGTGTTAACAAGAAAAAGGATCCGCACATACAGACACACGGACGTCCAAGACAGAACTTTTTTAAACTGTTTTTTAACTAGTTTAAATAACAAAAATGACATCAAAAATATCATGAACGTTAAAAATAGTGTTTTTTCTTAATATGTGTGTGTATGTATTATCTTACAAGTGCAATGTATGATACATAAAGACATTTTAAGTTTGAAAAATCAGATGTTTTGCGCGAAGTGACAGTAGTACCCACCTCAACGCTTCGCTTATGAGGCGTGCAATATCTATAAATATTTTTTTCGTGGGCAGAGCTAGTTATGTATATAAATCAGAATGTATGTCATAAACCTAATTATACCCCGTTTATATGCCATAAATGTTTAATTATTTTCCCCATTCTCGATTCCATTAGTTCGTGATTACAGTATTAAAACAGTTTCCATGTTCAGAGATACAATCACAACGGCATAATTATACAGTTTAACAAATTACGTGTTACTTTTGCACGACCGAGAAAATTGTCACTTGTTTTTGGTTTTTGTTTTACTGATGTTAGAAAGTATCAATTGTGTAGTTAAATGATATACAAAATAGCGTCTTTGTTTGATCTGGATTATTTTCATAGCAAGGAGCAAATAGGTTTTGTAATGTGTTTTATCTGCAATTTCTAATAAACGTAGTGTCAAGAAAAATATTAATTGAACAATTAAAATTAACCAGTATATCTACTTAAAAGTAGCCTAGTATGATACCATAATATTCAAATATGGATACTTACTTCATACGACACGAGTTAACGAAGTTTAATTAATTGAATAAATTTATATTACTCTACATTTCACACGGCGTCGACTCTCAAACTAAGTTTAACTTCTGCTTTGACTGATAAACATATTGAAATATATTCTTATTTTATAAACATATACCTACATACTATATGTAAACGAACACATATACATAAACCTAATATACAGTATGCGGAAAGTATATATGCCCCGTGGTTTTACCTGCATAGCTTCGCTACTATTGAACTTAGCGTGATAATAATATATTATAGTCTATAGCCTTCCTCGATGAATGGACTATCTGATTCTGAAATAATTTTTCTAATCGGACCCCGTAGTTCCTTAGATTAGCGCGTTAATAAAACGAACAAACAAACAAAATTTTGAGGTCTAAAATGTAGATGAAAATCCCCGACATTAGAAAAACACTGCGTTTATCCCAATATTTTTCCATTTGTTGGGATCAAATGTTTTTTATCTGTAGCGCAATATTTGAGACCATAAACAACTACGCCAACGAGGTCAATATTCCTTGTTTGTGTTATTAATCTACAAAATGTGGAATTTTCAGCAGAAAATATATTTGCATGCGGAATCCAGTTTTATAAAGGATCCAGTATATTTCCTGCATTGCAGTATTTTTGTTAGATCCTTGGGAAGAATTTGTAACAGCTGCTGCAACATGAAGGTACACATTTATTTTACACATGACTTCCCAGCATATATTATACACTTCCTTGCTCTATATTTTATAAATGCCCAGAGCATTTATTAAATATATTGTTTGAAACCATATTGTATTAGGCTACGAATAATAATGGGGTGTTGACAGATTTCAAAAGATTGAAGTTTATTATCTATGGATGGATTGAGGGAATTTAATATTTCATTTAACTATAATATGTTGCGTGAATTAAATAAAACATGAACTGGGTCAGATCCTCTTTGTTAGCTTTTTTTATTTGATGTTACATTCATATGTTTTTAAAAACACACTTAAAATTACACACAAAATAATAATATTTAAGTTAAATATTTAACGATAACTACTAGACATTAGCTAACGAAAGTAAATGCGAGTTGTTCACAAAATTTAATTTATAAATTAAGATTTTATAAAGTGAATTCCATATCAGAAGACGTACTATATATTCTAAGCTCATGTATTCGTAACACGAGATGCTCAAAAGCTTACCTTATACGGTGAAAGTCTTGTAAATCATGATAATATTTTAATATTGAACAATTAATTAAATTATATTGCTAATTAGATTCTCGACAAGGGTGAAGTAAACCGCACCGCTCAAGTAAGAACGACATCCTCATTCCTCAGATATTCTGAAATAGACGGTGCCTTTAATAATAAATTTCCAAAACAGGTTTTGTCGAAAACAACAACCATACCGCCATTTTCATGCAGGAAAATTTAGGTAAAAAAAAATACAATATTTATAGTTACTAACTTAACTACACTAACTCCATTTATTTTAATTGTTTTTATTTAAATGAGTAAATAACGAACGCTTTCAATGCTATTGAGAGTTAATTCTTATATTAATAATATCGAAAAGCCTGACTTTTGTTCCTAGATTCTTAATTGAAAGAATGCTTTTATACAGGGTGTCCCACTATTGGCATACTAAGCGCGAAGGGACTTGTAGTTTTGCATACACTGATCACGTAAAAAATACTTAAATACAAAATATCGTCAAAATTTTTTTGCTAAATTTTTCCTTAAAATCCATGTTTTCTTCTCTAGCTTCGCGCAGCTAGCATATATCGCTTCGCTAATGTGAGCATTTTATCTATAAAAATATAATCTTAAATGATATCTCACGTGCGGGTGGCAAATTTGGGCATGTTGCTTGTTAGGGGTGTACACATAGAGATTTAAGAATTCATCTATCCGAAAAAAAAAGCGTCTGGAATTTTATAAGTATTTTTTACGTACTCAGCGTATGCAAAACTATAACGTCCTTTGAGCTTAGTATACCGAAAGTGGGACACCCTGTATAAAACTAGCTGTGCTCTGCGATTTTACCCGCAGTGCTCCACTCCTGTTAGTATCAGCGAGATGATAATATATTATAATATATTATACTATAATATATTATAATATATTATTATTATATTATAACAGGAGTGGAGGCTATATAGCCTTCCTCCATAAATGGGCATCAATGGGCATCTAACACCGAAAGAATGTTTCAAATCGGACAAATAGTTCCCGAGATTAGCGCGTTCAAACAAACAAACAAACTCTTCAGCTTTATAATATTAGTATAGATTAATTAAAAAGAGATTATTATTGCGCATTTCCTGAAGGAAAAACGGAATAGAACTCCATCTCACTAGGGAAAAAGGCCACTGGTTACCTAAAACTATTTCTGATTAAACTCCACACAAACAAAACACAAGAACTTTGACCCGTTCATCGCAGACTCCTCTTCGAATTGATCCGTAATAGATAGTTATCAAAGATCTTTTTTACTTTTACTACGATTAATAAGATGTTCTGGTTAAGTAATATATAGTGATAAAAAAGTGACACAACTTCGTGCTCTACATAATACGATATTTTATGTTATAAAGTCTTATTGAATGTACAAAATTCTTCTGTATCTATTTACGTTCCTATAGGCCAAATTGCAACACAAATCTCCATACACTCGTCATACAAAAGTATAACACGTTGAAACGTGTTATACTATATAACATGAATGTCTGTACATCTGTTTATATAAATACGTAGATGTACTAGTATAGTATTATATTATCTATGGTAGATGTATAGAGTTCTTAGAGCGACACTTAACAGCGAGTTAAGCCGAGCCCTCGCTTCGATAACAAAAGTTCGTTTTAGCGAGGAAATAGCGCCACTTGAATATTCGACGCGTATTTAGGGGTATTTTGTTCGACCCTCATTCGGATAATAAGTGTTTTGATACAGTTTTATCAACTTGTATATATGGAAAGTTGTCCACGATCGTTAATTTTAATTAATTGCTAACAAAATAAGTTATCTCATTAACCGAATATATTTTAACACTAGCTTCCGCCCGCGGCTTCGCCCGCGGCTTCGCCCGCGTGGAGTTTTTTCGCAATAAAGGTAGCCTATGTTCGTTCCCAGGGTCTAAAGATTGTCTGTGCCAAATTTCATCAAAATCGGTTGAGAGGTTTAAGCGAGAAAGCGTAACAGACAGACAGACAGAGTTACTTTCGCATTTATAATATTATATATATTAGTAGGGAAGTAGGGATTGCACAACATTAAATTAAGTAAAAAAAGACAGTGTATGCCGAGCACACTTTTCAGAAGTGAAACTTCCTTACTCCATAACGTGACGGTATTGCCATGACTCGACCTTGTTACTTTCAACGCGCCTAAAGAATTTTCACTTCAAAAATAGAAACGTATTTCAGTAACAAGATACGTATATTAAATCGTATATACAGAAATGTTCAGAATAATTCAGAATGTAATAAGGTACCGCCATCATTGCCGTAATGAAGGCTTCATACACGGCAATCTAACGAATATTACACTATCCGCTCACGTGGGTTTACTTACATACTTAGTTTTTATCTTAACTTTGTGTATATGTGTATTATTATGTAATATAAAGTTAGTACATATTCCATGAGTGTAAATAATTATGTATTAGAATTGGTTCAATTATTTTAAGGAGTAAAAAGGATACTCTAGCAATCAATAAAATCATTAATAAAAACATTACTTTAAAGAAATACTTCTTATTTACTGTTATTACTTTTAACCACATAAGAAATATTATATTCTTTAAACAATAACAAACATTATTTAATACACAACATTATGTGTGGCTCAAAAACGATTAAACAAACACCTCACAAAATTGGGTAGCTAAACCTTCATCCATCAATATTTTTATCGATTATTCCTTGACATATATAAATGACATTTTATCGTTACTACAGAAATTTACCGATAAATATAAAACGTGTAGTTAATGAATTAGTTTCAGTAAAGCACTAAGCCGATATCTGATTGTCCATTTATATGCAAATGTGACTTTGTATACATTGTAATCGATGGCTGAGAACAATATTAATAGCTTTAATGGCGGAATTAAACAGCTGTCGATTAACCTTTGATAATATAGCAGGGATACACGTGAGACTGGAGTTATCTCCTATTTCAGGTATGTTACACATGAATAGATAACCCAAAACACATAATGATTAATGAACGATATAATACGTATATAAAACGATATTATAGTTGAGATACCTGTAGGTTTCACCGCTTGCTGATAATATCCTTAATCTAATTGACACTTTTTGATGTTTAATTTAAAAATGTTACGGTGTCAGGAAACTGTAAAACATATATGAACTAAAATTCATTTAAAGGAGAAAATTCTCAAATATAACAGTTGATTAAACAATTAGACAGCTACTTCTGTAAAAAATTCATTCATATTAAATTTTATAAAAGCACTCAAAATTAAAACGCTAGGCGCAAATGAAATTGCTATGCAAGAAACAAAATAAACAAAAATGTTAGACTAGAATTTAATACTTGAAGCACAATGGAATTTCATACAAAATTTATTCTATTAATTTTGCCCCATTTATTTCGCTTTCCAATCAAGACGAACGCTTCTACGGTCCGTCAACAACATTGATTTTATTTTAGCGCTCGGAAACCTAGCACTGAATAGAACAAAAATATTTTATAAACAAAATTCACTTTGTATTTAAAAACTAAACTTCCGTAGCGCTGGTGCTACAATTTTACAAACAGTGCTACGAAATCGTAGCATGTTACGTATCTACGATATTCCGATGCATGCTCGTATGTACCTATATTTTATGATACTATGTTACTTGTGTATGTGTGTGTTGTTTATTTAATACATTTCTATAAGATTTCTATTATAATATTTCGTTAAACATGAAATATTCTCTCTTAAAAATAAAAAGTCAACCACCCGCCTGTAACAACAGAAAGATTACACACACACACACAATTATGTCAAGATCAACCCACACATCTACATTTAAGAATGTTAAGGCAACATTATTTAAACTTCAACCATAAATCAAAGCGGAAATGCTTACGTATTTCCTTCACATGACACAGTCGGCGCTTTACCCACACCTGCCTTAGATATTATATGCCTTTGAGTCAAAGCTGAGACCCACCGCTATTTTTAGGCTGTAATTGTTAGAGAATTCTATACACAAAAGGATTATTAGATAACCCTTAACGCAGTCTTAAACTAATTAGTTTCCTTTGTTATGATCAATTAAAAATACACAGTACTTTGTATTTATTATTCGTAATAGAAACAGTATTGTGAAGGTTAAAATACAACGTCGATGGCTTTGTTTTTCAACAATTTCTACGTTTTTTAATAACCTTTTTCTTAATTGGATGATATTATTTTTAGTTACAAGCTTATCGATGAAATAAAATACCGAACAGTACAATCATAAAATACCGACACGCGTTTTCTTTATTATAAAACACGAGCTAGTAGCTACGATTAGATGAATAAAAACATATAGATATGTTCGACTAGTGCAATCGAAATTCAATAACATTTGTGTACTAATTAATACACGGTTCAGTTTGTCCGTGTAATTAGCACGCTAGTTAATAATTAATTACACATATAGTATAGATTATAACAACACTGCAACATCCCCATACTACTAACTTCTAATTAACTAAATAGCAACATCACGTTGATTATTGTACTTGTAACCACTTTCTACTCTGTAATTATGCTAATAGAAACATAAATACAAGCGCAATATTATTTATTGTTGAAAATAACATGTTATTTGAATGGTAAATGTTTTAAAAGCGAAATCATGAATATAAATCCCTTGGGTTTATTTGTACCTATGTAGATTGTATTTTGCACGGAGTAAGAATAAAAAGATCGGCACCTAGAAATATGTTTAATAAGATATAACAATATGATTTATAATAAAAGTAGTAGAAGCTTAACATTTTATAATCACTAGATTAATTGTCCATTTGTTTTACATACCGTATATGAAAATTACAGTCAAACAGATTTCTTAGTTAAAATGTAACTTTAAATTTAATTAATGATTTAATTCGCAGCCTTTCCGTGGTATCGGGGCGGACTTGTAATAAATATAATTGTTTCAAGCGATGTTCTTTGCAATTTAATGTTTCATAAATTGCTGGTTTTAACCCAACATTTTGAATACAACTTGGCCCGTGACCACGCTCGCAGTAAACTGGTCGAAACAACAGCTATAAAATTTAACTCCAATAGTTAAAGCGAGTGTACAGTACTATGGTTTATATTTTACAAAGAAGGAAATTGAGGATATTTTGTATATACATATAAAACTTGTTTTAGAACATAAGTTTAATTGTCCATACTAATATTATAAATGCGAAAGTAACTCTGTCTGTCTGTCTGTTACTCAATCACGCCTGAACTACTGAACCAATTTGCATGAAATTTGGTATGGAGATATTTTGATACCCGAGAAAGGACATAGGCTACCTTTTATTGCAAAATATGTACCACGGGCGAAGCCGGGGTGGACCTCTAGTTTTATATAAAACACACTGATGGCCCGACAAACATTGTTCTGTCAGGACACCCTAATCACTTAAGGGGACGAAAATAGTTCACGTTGTTAGACCTTCCGAATTTGTACACAAAAAATTTCGTAAAAACGTCCTGGCCACGTCTTCTCGGTGGAGTTTGGTTAAAAAACACAATGATACTAAAAATTATGTCTAGTATTAATCATCACTGCATAGTATAAAATAAAATCGCTCTCTGTGCCTATGAATACTTAAATCTTTAAAACTACGCAACGTATTTCGATGCGGTTTTTTTATTATATATATTTATAGATAGAGTGATTAAAGAAGAAGGTTTATATGTATAATTTATTAGTTTGTTGACAAAGCGGGCGAAGCTGCGGGCCGAAAACTAGTAAAGGATATAACACACAAAACAAGAATAGGTGTTACTTCTATCCTTAACCTTTTATTGATCTACGTACACGTACATTTTAACATGCTCATTAACAGGTTTTTACTTCATTTGTTAGCTATAAAAGCTAACAATTTGCAGATTCACTTATTAAGAGTTTCCGACAAAGCCCAGCGAAACAATCACAACCTTAATTATAGCAATTTAGCTGAAGTGGTCATATTAAGTCGTATGTTAGACCCGAATCACACTTCATAAAGGTACCTTGATATACGTATGAATTCATTGTTGTTTGTTGAAATGTATTTACTTTATGATGAACTTAAATTGTATTAAGTTTGTTAATAAAATCAAAACAAGTCAAGAGATAGAGGCAATATAGACATTTTTATTAATTCACTGAATCTATTGATAAAACTGAAAAATATACTGAATATTACGACTTTACTGAATATTTCATGCCTACGTCCTACGTAGGTAATATCTACGTTATTCGTATACATAAATTTAGGTTAGTACTTTTAAGCCCACGCACAAACTGACATCATTGTAATATCGAAAGAATCTTCTACAAAGTGTAAGAAAGCTTAAAATATTAATTAAATTGGAAACTCGGTCTCAAGCTATGGCGTGACCAAGAGATGCAGGTATTAATTTCATCAAAACACTGGCAAGTTTTCATACAATGCCTGGATCGCGCAAATGTGAAACTAACATTTAAGTATACCACAACTCTCCTACCTATAAATCTATAACAATTTAAAAATAAGACTCAGCACAAATACTAAATAGAAAATGAATAACTTTCCCTAATTGTATGGACGAAAGAATCATTTCATTATTTTTTTAATTATTTTTAAAGACTTACGCTAGCTAGCACTAGTTACAGTTTCTGTACATTACAGATAATAAACATTTAGCAATTAAGCTTTAGCGCATTTCTAACATTTCCAATAACAATTACATACAACATAAATGCTTATGAATCCAGACAGCGTAGGTAATGCCTGCAACTGTCGCATTGTATGTGTGATAGCACTTTAAATATTCACGAATTTAAATGGTTTATTCAAATAAAATGCAAACAACAGCTCGTAGAATGGATTTTTAGTTTTCCGTTCGCTTTAATCTGTTTTCAGTTTAATTGATTCAATGTTTATTTCACAATACATTTGTCATACGCGACTTACCAACCGATTACTGAAATCCGATCGTGCATAAATTAATGTTACTTAAAATAATAATCCTAAGTATATTCTTTAATATAATAAGATATAGCCTTTTATTCCTTAAATAGGGTTACAAGAGGTCCTTAAGTTCGGTGTGCGTTTTGGTATAGGCCTCCTCCAATTCCTTCCAATGGCTCCTGTCCCTTGCTACTCTCATCCAAAATGGTCTCGTAGTCTATTTCAAGTCATCTCATCTTCAAGTATAGACTTTACGAACTTTCATAATCATAAGAGTGAATACAGAATATATACAAATAAAAGTAACTTATGGTCTTATATTATCAGTTCTATAGGTACCAAGATTGAACCAATAGTATCTATTCTAGTGAAGTTTAGCTACATTGCAAGACAATATCAGCCAACGAGCCTGTATTCCCGCCGGTCGCCACATACCAATTTACATTGAATGCAGCGGGAAATGGGAACTACGGGACGTCCACAGGAATTAACAATATCAAGGGTATATATAGTTCTAAATGATATTAGGGATGGATAGAATAGTGCGATAGACATAGTGTAGATTTTAAATGTAGTTTGCACCGTAGCTACGTAGAAAGGGTAGGTTTAATTAATTATTAACAGAAAATGTTGTGTCTTCTCCAAATTATATTATATATGTACTACAAAACGTACGCCTATTATAAAAATATAATAAGTTATTGAACGATAACTGGTCATACTTTTTAACCGAATTAACAACCAAATTAAATTCAATTATGAAGGAATAATTACTGACTAAAACTTTATTTTGCGTCAGGCAGTATTTTTAATATTTAGTACCACAAAGATCCCACAGAGAACTCTGCTTCATTATATTAAGCCTTCTGAAACTTCATGCAAGCTTATTTATTTCGTATTTCCTTTTGCTTTTCCACTTAAATAGATCGTTAAAGCCCCACACTTTACGATAAACTGACAGTTTTGAAGAGCTTTCAATGATACTTTGTCTGTGTCTGTCTTATAAAAAAGCAATACATACCTTATACAGGCTATAATATATATATTTATATTATGTATATAATTTATATACATAATATAAAAACTATGGAGCAGTCTCATTGAAGGGATGGATTTTGAAAGACGTTGCCTGAATTTGATGATACTGAAGGTATCACTGACTTTATGGACCTTGTTTGGAACCACTGAAAGTAATTTTGCCTGCCGGAGTTCAATTGTATGGAAATTAATGCAACGAAATGTAAACTTTATCTTAATTTGGATAAAAATTCAAGCATTTTTCTAGAGATTATTGCAAAAAAATAGTCTATAATATGCGTATGTAAAACATTCTAATCTCGCTGTCAGGCGACAACCACGAAATTGTATTTGGCACTGAGGGAAATTGAAAACTAACACGGATTCATGTTGTTACACTTGAAGTGCTTGATTGAATCTCGGGAGAAATGGAATGAAATAACTATATTTTCATGGGAAAATAATGTGGAATCTCAAATTAAATATAGGTACACATTTACATATTTGAACGAGCCTTTGTTCGTTATTTATGTGTGGGTGTGTGTGTGTGTGTGTTTTATATCTTATCTTATCTTATCTTATCTTTTATATTATATAAATCTCGTGTCACAATGTTTGTCCTCAATGGACTCCTAAACCACTTGACCGATTATAATAAAATTCGCACACCATGTGCAGTTCGATCCAACTTAAGAGGTAGGATAGTTTAAAAGGTAGGTACCACGGGCGAAGCCGGGGCGGACCACTAGTAATAATTATAAAATTCGAATTCGTCATCAAGTATGTTAACTGTAATAAAATTTATATACATACATTACTTTAAGAAATAATAAATTATTATTAAATTCTTAAAAATTATCTATGTTGAAAGAGAGATATATGTTATTATAAGCTTTGCCCTGATTGTTATCGTATCTAGCTAAAGAATTATGAAAAGCAAGACGACGATGAATAATAACATAGGTTAAAATCTAATTAATCCGTTGTTAACGTTCCAAGTAAACGGCGCCATTAATTTGATAGCAAAAACAAAATCCGACGACGTAAAGTTTAATACGAAGGGGCTTTGTGAAACGTCTATCAGAATTAGCCGCATTATATCCTTATCAGAACAAGGCAGATATTAATTAATATTAGTTATTTTATATAAAAAACTATAAGGAATGAATAGTTTATTATTTTATTTTCCTTTCTATTCTTTCAACTAAACACTTCTTTAAAAAAACTTTTTAGGCTTCTTAGAGCGTGATTTTCAACAGTCGGATTAAAATTTAAAGTTATTCTTCTTTTCATGTTCCAATAAAGACTGTACTTTTTAAAAGGCACTTTTGTTTTGGACATTTACATTCATATATTATATAATTAGTGAACAGCTGACAGTAGGATTTACCCTCCTGTTTTAATTAATGTCTCTTTAACGATTGTCCAACTTCAACCCTTGTTAAGGAAGCTTCAGTTTATGGCATTTTAAAAATTAATCAATTCACTTCCAAGTAATGGTTGTTTATCGTGGACACGACTTCACCTCTATACATAATAAATAAATGTCGCAGTGAAAACGTACTTTCTGGAATATTACTTTTGTTTAAGAACTATGTCGTCGATTTAATAGTGTGCAACAGACTAAATTATGCAATAGCCAGACGTAAAATTAACATAACAAATATTTATTTTATAACCGACTTACATGGATATATTCTATTAAATAGTAAAAGTTATAAGTTATATACACCCAGAAAACTCTATATCTTTGCCTGTGTCTCCTTATTGTAGGTTTCAAGCTTTTATTTTTGCATTCGATTTCTATGAGATTCCACTTGTAATATATCTTGAATCTAGCAATAAAAAAGTTAAATATTTCGTCCCCCGCATAGCTGTTTGTCCTTGTTTGATAATACATACTTCTAAATTGTTGGTTTTATTGACAGAGGTAATTCTGTTCGTAAGCCATCGTAATATACAAGAGTATTCACAAAACTTACAAGCTCAGAGATGTCTCGGTACAACAAAACGGCACAAACGAATCTCTTAATTTATATAATAAAAGTTTTCAAATTTCAGCTTTATCTCCTGTCATTTCGTTCGACGACCAGTGCACAGGTAGGATTATTGTGCTATTAAGGCCAAGTACTAGAAATACGACGATTTCTCTCACAGACGGATACATTGCTGGCTTATGACATGGGAATTAAAGAAAGGGAAATATGAAAAAAACGTCTCTTTTATTATTAAAGCTCCAAGAATGGGATATATGGGACCGTTGGGAAATCTATGCTGTCACGGTGCATGCATGAGCGTGAAAATTGAATTCTTGCATTTTTCGCTTGAATCACAAAGTGCTTGTGTATTATTTAATATTGTATTCAAATACATATCTTTCAGTCATATCTTGAACAAACATTATTTATCAAATTAATTACAACACCAGGTCAATTCTGAATATTGAATTTATAAATACAATTCAATATCTAACTATTATACGCTTGAATTCGTAACGTAAACATAATTATTCTTCATAAGTGTGAATACCACAACTAGCCAGTTACCAACAGAAAAAATTGTATTCCATCAATAAATATCTCTCGATACATTTTAAACATCTGACACGCAATGTAAACCGAATACCAAACAATTACCAATCATGTTCAAATCATGGTATCGGTGCAAACGTCTCTACGGAGGCCAAGCCGTCATCAGTCACTTTATATATAACGTAGTCAGCATAACGTGGTGTATTTGATTTATCCGACCCAAACCACTATGAATGCCATAGATCTGCAATATGCATTGCTCCTATTGAAGGGATTGTAGGTAATATTATATTATCCTATTATAACCCCTTGTATATATAGGAACTATGTAGTAGGTAGTATTGCATTTGCGGTTCTTATCATCATCATCATCAATCATCATCAATACATATAATAAAATTCTAGAAAAGTGGTGTCTGTACAATGAAAATATGTAAAAAAAAATTAGCAGGGGTTATTACTAAATCGATCCCAAACCCAAAACTGTCGTTAAAAAAATTTTTGTCTGTTTGTCTGTTTGTCTGTATGTTTGAACACGCTAATCTCAGAAACGGCTTATCCGATTTAAATGCGGTTTTCACTAATATATTGTGGTAAGCTTCATTTAACATTTAGTGTTTATTTCATGTCAATCGGTTCATAAATAAAAAAGTTATGACCATTTAAGTAATCACAGCGAACATTTGCTAAGGCATTCTATACATGAATTACTTTATTACGTAAATTATACGCTAAAGTTATTCCTTGACATGTCCAGATGATCATATCGAAAGTTCCCAAGCGTGGGGGGGGTGGTTATGCTGAGGGGGTAGTAGGGGGGGTCAAAGGACCTTTATTTAGATTTTTGCTCATAAGTCTAAAACCTGCACAAATAGCATTATGGTTACTTCTAGGTAAATTTTCTATATAAAAGGTCTTTGAAATTATGTCGTAGGTATTATATTTTTAACCCCCGACGCAAAAAGAGGGGTGTTATGTCCGCTATGTGTGTATTGCGTGTCTGTCTGTGCCACCGTAGCTCGCTAACGGGTAATACGAATTAGATGCGTTTTTTTGTTACATTAGTTGTTTATTATATTATTTAGGGGTAAGTGGGAATGAAAAAAACGAATGTTAGTTGTTAATGTAGGTTGTAGGTTATACCCAAGTGATATATCAAATGAAAATAGACGACATGTCAGAAACAATTAGTCAAATTTTATCAAAATCGGTTCATCCATTTATTTGATAAAGGGGTAAAAGTGGGAATAAATAAATGAATTTTATCAAATATACTCAAGTGACGTATCTAATAAAAGACATGACGTGTAAAGTACAATAAGACATATTTTATCAAAATTGGTTCATCCATTTATTGGATAAAAGTGGCAATAAAAGTTGTCAAATATACCTAAGTGGCATATCAAATGAAAGGGCATGACCTGACGTGAGAAGTATAATGAGGCATAGGTATTTAATCAAAATCGGTTCATCCATTTATTATATAGTAGAGGGGTAAAAGTGGGAATGAAAAAAACGAATGTTGTCTGTTATACCCAAGTGATATATCAAATGAAAAAAGACGACCTGTCAGTAACAACAAGTCAAATTATATCAAAATCGGTTCATCAATTTATTTGATATAGGGGTTAAAGTGGGAATAAATAAATAAATTTTATCAAATATACTCAAGTGACGTATCTAATGAAAGACATGACGTGTAAAGTACAATAAGACATAATATTTTATCAAAATTGGTTCATCCATTTATTGGATATAATATGTAGGTATAAAAGTGGGAATAAAAGTTGTCGAATATACCCAAGTGGCATATCAAATGAAAGGGCATGACTTGACGTGAGAAGTATAATGAGGCATATTTAATCAAAATCGGTTCATCCAATAATTATATGTAGGGCAAAAGTGGGAATGAGAAAAACGAATGCTGTCTGTTATACCCAAGTGATATATCAAATGAAAAAAGACGACCTGTCAGAAACAATTAAGTAGTCCAATGTTATCAAAATCGGTTCATCCATTTATTTGATATAGGGGTAAAAGTGGGAATAAATAAATAAATTTTATCAAATATACTCAAGTGACTTATCTAATGAAAGACATGACGTGTAAAGTACAATAAGACATATTTTATCAAAATTGGTTCATCCATTTATTGGATATAGGTATAAAAGTGAGAATAAAAGTTGTCAAATAATATACCCAAGTGGCATATCAAATGAAAGGGCATGATCTGACGTGAGAAGTATGATGAGGCAAATTCAATCAAAATCGGTTCATCCATTTATTGATTTATAGCGGTAAAAGTGGGAATGAATAATCGAATGTGGTCAAATAATATAATCAAGCGGCGTATCAAATGACGTGTGAATTACAATTAGTCATGTTTTATCAAAATTGGTTAATCTGTTTATTACATATAGGGCACCTTGGGGTGATAGTGGGGATACTGTATAATCCAAATGGAGTACCAAACGAAAGGATATGACATACAGTACATAATATATAGGTATGATTAGACATGGTTTAGAATTTAGATCAAAATCGGTTCTGCCATTTACTAGGGGTGAAAGGGAAAAGTTGAAAGTCTGTGAAAGTAGAAGGAATATGGGAGCGGGAGAATAACCACATCCTGGAAATTTTGAACTCTTCTGTACCTAAGTTTTATAGCTCAGTTTAGTAATAAATTTTACTAACAGTTCTTTTGTGTCATTATTTATTTTATTTCTTAACTTTATAATAATGTGTAAGTACTTATAATTTAGTTGTATATGATACTTAGTACGTGTTTCAAGACGTGTTTACTCAATAATTGTGTGTTAAGTAGTAACTACTATGCAGTCACTATTCCACGCGGACGAAGTCGCGGGCACAGCTAGTAAATAATATAATGCGGATTAATGCTCTGAGCTTTATTGATGTTGAATACAGAAATGTAAAACTATGACTGTATTTTTAAGACTCCGTTAATATTGTTGTTACCACGTTGTTAAAACTTATCACCTCCTTCGCAGGTGAGGTATATTGGGGTAAACAGGACTTTACGACGTGGCGTTGCGTAAGTTTCAGTATAACTTCAATACTGTTGCAATGAACCCGGACCCTCATTATGTTCCTTCAATTATAATAAAGACCAAGAACGCACAAGTCGTTTTCGACGTCATATTACTTACGTTGTTTTCATATTCATTGGACTCAATTTAACCATCGTGTGAAATAAAATAACACATAGGTACAGTGCGTTATTAAATGTTTGTATTTAAACATTTTCGATCATATTGCGTCAATTATATTGCGAACAACTACTGGACGTCATAATGTTACCTATGTGAACGGAAACAATATGCGGTTAAGAACATAATATGGTTTCACCTGTTGATATAAAAAACGTTATGTATAATGACGATATTTTTTAAGCTCAATTAAATCGTGAAAGAAATTGATATGGATTTTTCTAATTTCATGAAGTCTAAAGTATCTTCGTAAGTATACTCATTTCTAAAATATTTTGTTACGTTTTTTATGTTGAATATATTTTTAAACATAGATGATGTAACAATCCATACTAATATTATAAATGCGAAAGTAACTCTGTCTGTCTGTCACGCCTAAACTACTGAACCAATTTTCATGAAATTTGGTATGGAGATATTTTGATACCCGAGAAAGGACATAGGCTACCTTTTATTGCGAAATATGTACCACAGGCGAAGCCGGGGCGGACCTCTAGTTATAAATAAATGATTGTCTATGATAAAAATCAAAACATGTCTTTGATGTCCTCTTCATCTTACAGTACAGGTAAATTAGCTTGGAGAAATTTTTGCGTTTGTAGTAGTGTATGGTCAGCAAATAAAATAAAACAACATTTTATTTTTAGTTTTTATTTTATACAGGGTTACTTGTAAAACACCAGCAACCTCGCAGGACAAGATAGCTAACATCATAAGTAACAACATTTGTTCTACGACTTTTGGCATAACGCAATAAATTATTTTTAAATGATTTTTTAAACTTTTATTGTACTCTCCTTACATTTGTAAGTCTATGTTCTATTAATTATCGGATGGACGACGCGACGCCCCCTTCCCCCTCTCGTTCGCTTTTTGTTTACGTAATTTTTGGGAGGCGTAGAGTTTATAATATTCAGACGGAAAATTAAATGAATATTTATTTTTGTATGAAAATAAAATCTAACAAATTATCAAAAGTCGTAGAACAAATGTTGTTACTTATGATGTTAGCTATCTTGTCCTGCGAGGTTGCCGGTGTTTTACAAGTAACCCTGTATATATAAGGGATTTTAAATTAAACTATATGTGTTTCTCCTCTGAAAAAGAGGAGACTTTATTTTAATATTTGCACATTTAACATACATATAACTTTTACATTAACAATGTTACTAAAATGAAAAAACTAACCTGAAAAAGAAACGACATTTAAAGTTTAATTCTTTAGTTTGAGAAGTCAAAGGCTTGCCTCGACCATGTTTTAACACTGGAGCCATATTGAATTAACAATATAAAGTTACAACACTTACACACAAATTAAACACTAGTTATGGCCCTGCCTTCATACAAAACTGCTGAATACGCCGTTCGCACGGGAATAGAATGTGGATGCGATTTCCCTTAGTTAGCATCCAAGCTTACGTCTTTATAATTATTAAACTGTATAAATTCATTCTTTAACTCCGGTCTGCATCGTGCAGACATGGGTGTAAAAGTCTCATTTTAGCTATTAAATGTAGTTTTTAAGTACATCTGAGTTTTCATTTGGGCCCTCCGGCTGCGGGACATGTAATTCACTTCAACAAATATTATAACAATAATAACAAATAATAACAACAATCAACAAATACAAAATTTATCAATTAAACTACGTACATAATAATTATAATTTTTGAATGAAATGTGCTTTATGTTCTAACGCTACCAAACGACTGCACGTGGCACCTGCGGAGTGCGGACAGCGTAAACTGGTTTATTCTGGTTTTGTGCGTGTTTCCACTTTCCACTATCAAGTGACGATTTATTTATTTGTTTTGTTTCGTAATTATTATGGTCAAATATTAATTATGAAACAAATTATTATGGACACGATATTTTATTGTTTCACGGTAGTCGCCTTGTCTTTTGCTCAAGGACGTAAAATTGAATGATATATTTTTTTTTATAAAGTCAAAACCATTTTCTTTCAAATAAAAACTTGTTTTTATTGAAAACAAAAGTGTTGCTAGGAATAAGTATAAAATTAAATAGTAATGTTAGGATATCGAAACATTTTTGTATAGGCCAGAACGATATAGTGGAAACGCGCTCTAAGATCTGAGTAATATACACACCACTACATATGCAAAAATTTCTCCAAGCTAATTTACCTGTAAGCACATTGACTATAACAAGAAGATTCGAAAAGGCGAATTCTCAGGAAAGATTAGTCGCGATTTTCCGGGAGGTCATGTCGTAAAAAAATCGATGTAAAATGTAACTTACCTAGGTACTCCATTGGGTGAAAGCGTATTTTTTGTTACATTTGAAAAGAAAGATGCGCAGTACTTTTTTTCATTCCTTTTATAAAACTAAGTACTAAGTTGTGAAGGCAAAAATAAAGAATTTATTTATTTATTAACGCTTTCACTATACACTTACTATTAATCCCTTATACCCAGCAATGTACAAGAACAAATAGCTCCACTCGCGAGGTGATTACATAACACATAGTACAAGTCATGTTTTATGCCCTTTAAGGCCAGTCCGTCATCCCTTCGTCATAATATCCGGACGAATCACTACAGAGCTCTTGATGTATTGGCTACATCTCTTTTTGATTAACCATTTATCAGATGATTGACGAGAAGCCTTCGCCTTAATAAATAATGTATGACGGGAAGCTAAGTTACGTTATGTACTATAATTTGTATTACAAATGCGAGTTCTTGAAGGTAAAGGTATTTGTAAGCAAAACCGCTGTATCAGTGTTACTTCTTTATTTTAAGAATACATGCTATTGTCTTAAATAATTTAAAATAACCTATCATACATATCCTCATATCAACTTATTATTACGTTAATTAGACGTGAATAAATTGCAGTTATTAGGTATTATGTATTTGATCAAACCACTCTACTCTAACACTCGTAATTAATAAAACAGTCAATTAGTAACACCATCACAACAATACATACAGCAATTTGATCTGAAATTATTTTAGTCATATCAAATCGTAGAACTATTCATATTTAATTAATATCTTATAACAAGTATTATAGAATACTGAGTGAACTCGAAATTATTTATAGCTCTTTAAAATGTAAATACCCGCTTAAGCAACATAGCAAAATTAAACAGAATAGGTTATATGTGGGTTATATAATACCACGTATTAGTTTACGTCTAATTTAAAACTTAATAATAGAAACTATGAAAAAGCTATGTATTTTTTTTTTTTTTTGTTAAATTGTTGTGAGCTTTATCATTGAAATACTGTAAATATACCGACGTCGTATTTTTTTATTCATTTTGTTTACAAAATATGATACATATTTTTAAGAGAAGAATTCGAAGAGAAAACACTAATTTTATTAGTCTGAATCAACCACAATAATTACATTAAAAAAACATCAATTAACTCTATTTTTTCAATTTAAGTTGCTCTAATCACGGGAGGTCTAGTTAACTGTATTAGAGGTCTAATTAACGTTATTATTGGTTTCATAGTAGTTGCCTACAGAGTTAAACCTTTTTAGAAAATAACTAGGTATTCAGTACACGAGAGACTCATTAGGTGACAAAAGATATCACAAGCTTATCACAAGGTTACGTTTGTTTTCATTCTGCTTTACGAATTAGTTACAAGCAATAACTACAGCACTTTTTGCTATGTTTTAGTTCTATTTATAACAAGCGCTCGTTCGCACCCCTCCCCTCATTTCCTCCCTGTATAGAGTGGCCTTTGTCTTTTGCCAGTCTGTAAACAAGCCTTCAAAAGCATCGATCCAATTTTACGTGATGCAATGCAGGGCAACAATTTTATTTTTAACTATTGTTGTTATTTTATTTAATATAATTTTTTATGGTACCTATTTGCTTAGAGCATTAAAAATGCTAATAATAATCGTTTTTCTTAAAACATCAACCAGTTTAAAGATTAAATTATTAATAGGATGTCAGTAAATTATACTCGTAATACGTTATAATACCATCACAAAAATATATTGCCTACGTGATCTTATATGTACGTATATATCTGTCAACTGTGCTATCTGCTTGGCAGTGTCTTCGAAATATTTTAAACTAGCGGTCCGCCCCGGCTTCGCCCGTGGTACATAATATTTACATTTTCTCTACATAAGAACCATCCTCGTACTTCAAGGAATATAATAAAAAAAGAATTATCGAAATCGGTTCAGCCGTTGTCGAGTTATGCGCTTACCAACACATTTTGCGATTCATTTTTATATATAAAGAAATATTCGATTAAGTTTGTACAAAGATTTATTACCCGTGCCTTATAAAATGAAGCCTTTATTATATGTAAATAAGAAGAAATAAATAACTCATATAAGTAACATTTTATATTTATATTCTGTGAAAATAGTGTTAGAAATGATTATAATGTGTAATATCATTTTAGAAAATATAATATTGTAGTTTAATATAAATAATCATGTCATAGGAAAGAAAACTTATTATCGAGGTGACGAAAAGAAAAATGATATAGTTTTCCATTACTTTTCTTATTAGAAAAAAATACATGAACATAATACCTTACAATTTATTTATCAGGGTTGAAAAAAGAAAATATAAATTCCTTTTTAGCTTTCCTGTCCGAGCCATTCAATAATATTATTTTTATTCATA